>NC_083577.1:4774346-5051846 GCF_027579695.1 Neoarius graeffei
GCAGAATTAGGGGGATTGGTGATCCTCTTCCCATCTTTACTTCTGAGAGCCGCTGCCACTCCGAGATGCTCTTTTTATACCCAGTCATGTTAATGACCTATTGCCAATTGACCTAATGAGTTGCAATTTGGTCCTCCAGCTGTTCCTTTTTTGTACCTTTAACTTTTCCAGCCTCTTATTGCCCCTGTCCCAACTTTTTTGAGATGTGTTGCTGTCATGAAATTTCAAATGAGCCAATATTTGGCATGAAATTTCAAAATGTCTCACTTTTGACATTTGATATGTTGTCTATGTTCTATTGTGAATACAATATCAGTTTTTGAGATTTGTAAAGTATTGCATTCTGTTTTTATTTACAATTTGTACTTTGTCCCAACTTTTTTTGGAATCGGGGTTGTACATGCAACATTTTGACTGAAATTGCAGCACAGCAATGAGCAGCTTAGCGATGAGCTAGCTAGCTAATGTTACTGTGTCTGTATTACAGGCATTTAGCAGAGCGACATACAACATACCCAGAGCAGCAGTTGATGCCTTGCTCAAGGCCACTTCAGCCATTCCTGCTGGTCCAAGGAATTGAACTAGTGACCATTTTGTCCCAAAGCTGCTTCACCAACCATTAGGGCATGGCTTTCCCCTCTAAAACCAGTACAGCTATAAACTCATTTCAAAGTAGAGAAGGGAGCCTTTGCACTGTTCATAGTGTGAGCGGCCATGTTGATTTGATATCACTCCATGAACAGGTAAAGACCTTGCTGCTGAGAAGATTACCCTAAGTCGATAAGTTGAAATTCCAGTTTGAGGGGTGTTTTTGGTGTTTTTCCTGCATATTTTTGGCTGTATAGTGGAGGTCCTTGTCAACTGCAGGTGTCTTGTTAGCTCATGTATACAGCATAGTGCATGTTGGTGCTCTACTAAAAAAAAGTGTGTTCCTCTGTTGGTGTTGATAGGCAAGAATTGGCTACAACTTTATTCTTGGATTAAAAAAAAAGTTAACTTTATTGCAGTGACACAACAAGGAACACCAGACATCACCCAGGTTGTGAGTTCAAATCCCAAGAAAGCTAGAGATCCACTACTGGGTGCCTGAACACTTCCAATGACTTTGAGATCATTTTGTTTGCCAAATAATTCAGTTTCATTTGAATGATTTCCACAAAAAACACCAAGATCATATAATCTGAGCCAGAGAGAGTTGAGTGGAAAATCATGCTCTCTATTGCTATATAATGGTTTGATGCTTAAAAGACTTCAAAGAGACTGTGATTTTATTTATGTGGAACCTTTAAACCAAGCTGTGAAACCTGCTGGTGATAAAGAACCCGCTATGAATCTGTGGTAAACTGCAATTAAATAATCAGCCAGCTCCTCGGCTCTGAATGCTTTCTGAAGCTGTGTGTTCTCCCGATAAATTTTACATCAATCATGTAATCAGATCTAGCATGGGGAGTTGTCGTGTAGTCAGAAACAGGCCGAGACAGCTGACAAAATCATGGCAAGCAGATGCTTTCCTGCCAAAGATTAATAGCCCAAGACATTCTAATCACTGATATTAAAAAAATAACTTTATCATGTAAACTTGGCAGGAAAGTTCACTTTGTCGAGTGTAAAACAAAAAAGTTCTCAGATGTTAAGCTGATGGGGAAATATGCATTTATACGACACTGTTTAACTGAGTAAAACTTCTTGTTTAAAGCATTAAAAAACAAATACAATTTAAGGAACACTTAAAGGTTCTATACAGAACCCAGTGGCAATGTTTCGCTATATGAACCCAATGGAACCCTTTGAAGAACCCTTGAAGAACTATTCAAAGTTCTATGTAGAAGCTGACATCAATGTCTCCCTATAAGAACCCTACAGACCCCTGAAAGGTTCTATGCAGAACTAGATGGCAGAATTTTCCAATAAGAACCCTACAGAACACTTAAAGGGTCAATGTAGAACCCAGTGGCAGTGTTTCTCTATAAGAACCATATGGAACCCTTTGAAGAACACTTGAAGAACTATTAAAAGTTCTATGTAGGAGCCTACACCAATGATTCCCTATAAGAACCCTACATAACTTTTTGAAGAACACTTGAAGAACTATTAAAAGTTCTATGTAGGAGCCTACACCAATGATTCCCTATAAGAACCATTTGGAACACTTAAATATTCTATGCAGGACTCTATGGCAGCATTTTCCAATAAGAACCCTACAGAACACTTAAAGGTTCGACATAGAACCCAGTGGCAGTGTTTCTCAATAAGAACCCTACAGAACCCTTTGAAGAACACTTGGAGAACTACTCAAGGTTCCATGTAGAAGCCTACACCAATGTTTCCCTATAAGAACCCTACATAACCCATAAAAGTTCTACGGAGAACTCAGTGGCACTGTTTCTCTATAAAAACCCTATGGAACTCTTTTAAGAACCGTTGAAGAACTATTAAAAGTCCTATGTAGAAGCTGACACCAATGTTTCTCTATAAGAACTCTACAGAACCCTTAAAGTTTCTATGCAGAACTCTGTGGCAGTGTTTCCATATAAATCCCACAAAACTGTTCAAGGTTCTTTGCAGAACCCTACAGAAGTTGTTCTCTCTATATATAAAAAAAAAAACCTATAGGAACCTTTAAGGTTCTGTGCAGTACCAAACTGCAGTATTTCCATAGAAAAAAGTAGAATCGTTTTTGGAAGCTAAGAACACTTAATTGTCCAATAAACCTGTAAAGAACTCCTTTAATAAGAATGTATTCATTAAATCTATCAGAATAAGAACCTCATTTGCAGGTTTTTACAATACTATTTAACAACTCTGAACATCCATCCATCCATCACCGCTTATCCTGTACAGGGTCGCAGGAGCCTATCAAAGCTGACTACGGGCGAAAGGCGGGGTACACCCTGGATAAGTCGCCAGATCATCACAGGGCTGACACACAGAGACAAACAACCATTCACACTCACATTCACACCTACGGTCAATTTAGAGTCACCAGTTAACCTAACCTGCATGTCTTTGGACTGTGGGGGAAACTGGAGCACCCGGAGGAAACCCACGCGGACACGGGGAGAACATGCAAACTCCACACAGAAAGGCCCTCACCGGCCGCTGGGCTTGAACCCAGAACCTTCTTGCTGTGAGGCGACAGCACTAACCACTACACCACCGTGCCACCCCATGATCTGCTGTGTTGACCCCAAAAGGGAGCATCCCAAAGGAGGAAAAGAAGAAGACATTAGCAGAAATGCAAAATATATTTCTCATTCTAATAATAGACATTTTGTAAAACAAGTGTAAAAGATTCTCTTGGTTGTTAGTTCACTGGGAAGTGCAGCAGAATAAGTAGCTCAGTGACTTAATATCTCAGGATTCTGCATCACTAAAAATAAGTGACCTTTTACCCCTTGGTTGAGTGAGAAACTGGCTGAACGCTATTTGGCCTGAGCTGAGTGATGCTGTTGATGTTGTTAATGAGCGATAACATTGCTGTGCTGATCATTTCTCAATCTGGAGGGCAGTAGTCAGTGAGAAAATGGTTTAACCCTCAATTCGCTCAGGCTGACCTTATTAGGAGCTCTACAGTCACAGCACAGCCCACACCTCTGAGTCATGAGAGAGAGAGAGAGAGAGAGAGAGAGAGAGAAAGGGGCTGGGAAGGAAGGCTCAACCGTAGGATGAGAACATGAGAGGAACACAACGAGGAACACACAAAGAGGACGGGAGGAAGAGGTGTCTGGTCATACAGTCTGCAATGCTAACACAAATCTGCGGAGTTCCTTTTGCATCCCTTTTCTGAACACATCCCACGTGTGCTCAGAATCATGTTTGCACCTCAAACCAAATATGGTTGAATTTATGCACATAAGAATCAGTTATTTTTTATTGTAGCCAAAAGTTAAAATAGCTGATATGTTATGACATAAAGACACAACCAGTTCTCTTATATACATATGAAATTGATCTGAAACCTTGGTCAGAAGATGTTCTATTCCAGCAGCTTTGACAATAGTTCCACCTGCAATGTGCGTTCATATACGGTTTCTATAGTAACGACACACAGGGACGTGTATGAGGGACAGTCCACACGACAAATAAAACAAATGAAACTGAAAATGAGTTAAACACAGAAATATAATGGTTGATATGGTGAAGCGTTGAATAAAATGTTTATTTATGGAAGGCGTCGCCAGGGCGAGTACTTGGTTCCTGTAAGTTATGGACACGGGAAAGTCAGGAGGAGTTTGCAGTTTCTTGGTAATATGATCAGCTGTGTTTTTTTATGGTGTTAGAGGAATAAAATATTTCAGGGTGGAGAGCAAGAACATTATGGTTTACCACATACATGAGACTATGCATAACCAAGGTGAACCACAACAACACACAACAAAAGGTTGACAATGAAATAAAAAGAAACTGGACGTTAAATAGGGTTATTAATTAGAGAAATTAGTGTGTAATCTGTGAGTGATCAACGAGGCATGTGATGTGTTAGGGTTAATGGGTAGTGTAGTTCTTGTCAGCTATTTTGTGACCAGTGATGTGATCATCACGTTGCTGATTATTTTCTGACATCCTTATTTAATTTCCTTTCATACTCATGACCCTTAAACTCATTCTCATTAATATATGTACACTACCGCTCAAAAGTTTAGGGTCAGTTAGAAATGTCCTCATTTTTGAGAGAAAACAATTGTTTTGACCATTAAAATAACATCAAATTGATCAAAAATACTGTCCAGACATTGTTAATGTTGTAAATGACTATGGTAGCTGGAAATGGCTGTTCATGAATGGAATATCTGCATAAATGTAAAGAGGCTCATTATCAGAAACAATTAGTCTTGAGTTCCAATGGAATGCTGTGTTCACTAATGCAAGTCTGTCACTTTAAAAGGTTAATTGATCATTAGAAAACCTTTCTGCAATTATCTTAGTACAGCCGAAAACAGTTGCACTGATTACAGAAGCAATAAAACTGGGCTTCTTCAGACTGGTTGAGTATCTGGTGCATCAGCAAATGTGGGTTGATTGGAGCCAATAGAGAATCTTCACAACTCTCCCAAGAAGGCCAGCTTCCTGGGGACGCCTCTTCACTGTAGATGTTGAGACTGGTCTTTTGCGGGTCCCATTTAATGAAGCTGCCAGTTGAGAAACAGATGCCTCACAGGTCCTCAACTGGCAGCTTCATTAAATGGGACCCGCAAAAGACCAGTCTCAACATCTACAGTGAAGAGGCATCCCCAGGAAGCTGGCCTTCTTGGGAGAGTTGTGAAGATTCTCTATTTGAGAATGGCCAATAAAAAGAAAAGATTGAGATGGGCAAAACAATACAGACATTGGACACAGGAAGATCAGAAAAAAAGTGTTATGGACAGATGAATCCAAGTTTGAGGTGTTCGGATCACAAAGAACATCATGAACCATCATGCACAGACCAAATGAAAAGATGCTGCAGGAGCGCTTGACACCATCTGTCAAGCATGGGGGAGGCAATGTGATGGTCTGGGGCTGCTTTGGTGGTGGTAAAGTGGGAGATTTGTACAGGGTGAAAGGGACCTTGAAGAAGGAAGGCTATCACTCCGTTTTGCAACACCATGTCATACCCAGTGGACAGTGCTTGATTGGAGCCAATGTTGTCCTACAACAGGACACTGACCCAAAGCACACCTCCAAACTAAGCAAGGACTATTTAGAAAAGAAACCAACAGCTGGCATTCTGTCTATAATGGAGTGGCCAGCACAGTCACCAGATCTCAACCCTACTGAGCTGTTATGGGAGCAGCTTGACTGAATAGTACATAAGCAGTGTCCATCAAGCCAATCCAACTTGTGGGAGGTGCTCCAGGAAGCATGGGGTGAAATCTCATCAGATTGCCTCAACAAATTGACATCTAGAATGCCCACAGTCTACCGGTACCAAGCTGTAATTGCTGCAAATGGAGGATTCTTTGATGAAAGTAAAATAAAAAAAACCCCAACAATTATTATATCAAATAAAAATCTCATCTCATCTCCTCTAGCCACTTTATCCTGTTCTACAGGGTCGCAGGCAAGCTGGAGCCTATCCCAGCTGACTACAGGCGAAAGGCGGGGTACACCCTGGACAAGTCGCCAGGTCATCACAGGGCTGACACATAGACACAGACAACCATTCACACTCACGGTCAATTTAGAGTCACCAGTTAACCTAACCTGCATGTCTTTAGACTGTGGGGGAAACCAGAGCACCCGGAGGAAACCCACGCGGAGAACATGCAAACTCCACACAGAAAGGCCCTCGCCGGCCACGGGGCTCGAACCCCGGACCTTCTTGCTGTGAGGCGACAGCACTAACCACTACACCACCATGCCACCCAAATAAAAATCATTATTTCTAACTTTGTCAGTGACTACTTTTTATTCGTTTTGTAATATTTTCTATTTAAACTCATTTCATGTTTTTTTAATGGAAAACAAGGAAATTTCTAACTGATATAGTGTGTGTGTGTGTGTGTGTGTGTGTGTGTAACAGTTATTACACGAAATCAAGTCGTACATGAGCTGATAGCCGACGAGGCACATCACGCTGAGTTGGCTATAATCTGTGTACGACCAGATTGAGTGGAATAACTGTTTTATTCTATCCACATTCACAGGATTTTGAGAAACAGAGCATTTTATTTTTATTTTTTGCAAATTCGATAAATAAAAACTTTATACAAAACGTCTGACAAAATCATTTCGCTTAGAATGTAAACAAATTGGCTAAATGACAGGAGCAATTTGTGAAAAATGTGAAAATAATAATAATAATTCTTGAAAAATAAAAAAGATATGCTCTTACCATCAAATACTTTCACTCCATATTTTGTTGCTTTTGTTTGTTTGTTTGTTTTTGTTTTTTTGGGGGGGGTCTTCTACTTCTTCTTCTTTAGGGATTTTTGGTGGTTGACAAACCAACTTAAAGGTGCATTACTGCCACTGACTGAGCTGGAGTGTGG
Source organism: Neoarius graeffei (assembly GCF_027579695.1). Lineage (NCBI taxonomy): Eukaryota > Metazoa > Chordata > Actinopteri > Siluriformes > Ariidae > Neoarius > Neoarius graeffei. The sequence continues at coordinate 4,781,318 of NC_083577.1, forward strand.
TAAAGGCGAAATGGGGGGTGCTTCAACAAAGTATTAGTGCTTCAACAAAGTATTAGTTTAAAGGATATGGGACATGAAACATAAATGCACACTATATCAGTTAATTTCCATTAAAAATATGAATTAATTGCATCAACAAATACAAAATCATCTATTAAATTCAGCAAAATCGTTATATTCGTGATGATTATATGGCATTACTGCTCGACTTCCGATATGCATTTTCTACAACCGGAAGAGCCGCTGTCACGTGATCATACGTCACAAAAACTTTCGGGCACAGCACAAGCGGGTAGATGAATGGAGAAGTGGATGACAAGAAAATTGTTTTTATAGTCTTTAACGTACATTGGACATCATACATTGGACATCATGGTGTATTGTGCTGCTTATGGTTGCAATAATTCCAATGGGAAATGCCCTGGAGTAAGTTTTTTGCATTCCCCAAGGACCCGAAGCTGAGGAAAGTGTGGGCTCACTACTGCCGTAGAAAAAACTTTGCACCTACTGTTTCCCACAAACTGTGTTCGGATCATTTCACAGAGGATTCTTTCAACTTTAATACTCAGGTACTGAACAAAATTAATTGCCAAGCCAAATTTAAGAGGCTACTTAAAGATGGAGCCGTTCCCAACGTCCCAATTCAGGAACAAGACAGCGGAGTGAAACCAGAAGTGCTACGGCCATGGGCGCCGCCAGGGGGGGAAAGGTTAGAACAATTCTACGGGCCCAGCACTGCCATGGGGCCCTTTAAGGGGCTGATAATATGCTTTTAATGATTTTAATAAGACTTTTGAAATAACAACAATGCAATATTCCATCTGGTAAAATGAGCTAATTGAACAAGGTTGTCTATTTCTTGAGTTCTTCAACATATTGTCATTTAACCCTCCCCCTTTTGCGAAATGGTACGGTCCAGTTCTGGTAGAAGCGCGATGCGTTAAATCTGTGTGCTGATCAGTGCAGCGCTACTTGCTGCTGTGTCGCGGTGCAGCAGCCAGCCAGCAGTGGAGTGCGTACAGTCTATGATCGCTAAATATGAAGCGTGGCTGTCAAAAACGTAAAGAAAGGCAGCTGAAAGCTGAGAGGGACCGGAGAGGCAGGCAACTGGTCACTCAGTTTTTCCCAAAGAAAGGTAGCTATCGCTCACATGTGTGTTCAAAATATTAGCGAATGGTAAATGAACAGTATGAACGTGGTTGGATTAGCCTATCAAGAGAACACTTTTACAGTTTGGACAGTGACATTTTTTCCATTTTAATAACTGAACTGACGTGTGATAAACAAGATGAAATATTACGTTATGCTGGTGCTAATAACTAGTGCTAATAACCAGTTTCATAACTAATGGGGTGCCCTAAATATGCACAGATTCAGCCTCAGGGGGACCTCCGCCCTACCAAACCACTGAACCCCCCTTTGGAGAAGGAGGTAAGCAGCAATACAACCCATAAATGCTTTAGGATTGAAGTTTTTAATGAGCGAGCGCCATATACAGTTTGCTAGATTAAAGTGTTGCTAATAACAGACACCAGTCAAGTGTTTGACATGGTTACATGTGTGGAATGTTCACACGTTCTAAACCATTGGTTTAGAACGTGTCACATCACACATTTCACTGCCAATTGTCCTAGCACAAGAAGGCATGTGGCAAAATCTTGAATTTTCATTTGTGATTGTAAATGCATCAGAATTAGTCACTGACCAGTTTTCATCAAGTCCCTAGTAGGTTAATACATAAAATGTACTAACAAAGTCACAAACTCAAGGTCCATGGGCTATCAAAAGTCAAATAATGACAATAGTGCAATTGTGATGAGGGTGGGCAAAGTTGGGGGGCCCAAAATTCTAATCTTTCATGGGGCCCAAAATTTCTGGCGGCGCCCCTGGCTACGGCCACCACGAGGTGCATTCGCTAAGCGTCTGAAAGCCGAGGTAAGGATTAGTATTATAATTTTGGGTGTATCAATTATTGATTATCATAATTCTGACTCATTTACTCTTATATCTGTCCTTCTTTGTTTACGTACCGAATCGAAGAGTTGTGGTGAAGTTGTAGAAGAGTTTTTTTTGAACTTTTATTTCATTTTATTATTCTATATTTTATTTCTACTATTGTTTAATTCTTATTAATTTTCTTCCCCATTTATTTTATGTAATTTTACTATCTATCGTTTACTGTTTTGCTTTTACTTCTGTAAATGGACTCTGGAAGCATTGTATCTCAATCAATCTCGAAAAATACCAGCAAAAAAAAAAACTAGCTTGCAACGGACTTTAGCTAGATCTATGATGAACTTTCAATGTATGATACAAAAATAATACTTCTTTCAACAGATCATTAGCCTTTGAGCAGAATTGTTTTGAACTTACCAGGAAGTGTTATCGAGCCGACCGCTTTCAGTTTCATGAGGGCTGAATGAACTCTCACTCTCAGAATCATCTGACCCGTCAGAGTAAAGACAAGATCCATGTTCATGTGAATTTCCAGCTATCGGTTCGAATTGATAGGGTCGAACTTCACATCTCTGTGAAACATCGGGAATGTCACTGTCGATGGTGTCCATTTCGGTAACCTGTTTACATTAGATTCCCAAGCGCTGGCTCCTTGGAAAGTTTTTGTTGCGTCACGGGTCACGTGACCACCTAGCTCATTAACGAATCCTTGTTTTACGCTGATGTATAAAAAAAACTTGAATAATGTGATGATTTTCACATTTTTGACGCCCTGCAGTGATTTAGATGGCATTTCTTATGTCCTTTATACATAATTATGCCCAGAAAAAAATCCATGTCCCATATCCTTTAAGGGTGTGCACACTTATTGTACATTTTTTATTTTTTTATGTTTTTCCCCCCTAACAGATTTGTTTGTTTTTCAATTGAATTATACAAGTTAGAGGTCACATTAAAGGTGGGAAAAGTTTTGAAATTATTTATCGTGGTCTCATTTTTTGACATCAGAAAAACCGAACATTTTAACGGGGTGTGTACACTTTTTATATCCACTGTATATTATACAGGATATGCTAAATGGCTAAGATTATACCAATAACCAGAATCTAGCTAACTAGCTTCAACTCCATTATTTAGTTAGAAATTTAAAAATTGTTTTTGTCATGACTAGCTTCTGCTAGCTAAACAGCTCCATTTCTCTATTTCTAGCTCTACAACACTATTTGTCAGTATAAATTATTATCTAAATTATAAAACTAATTTAGAAATAGCCTGTGTATCGTTAAGTACAAGTCACTGATTAGGAACCTAAGAAATCACCATATTATTTTTATGCAATTTGTAATTTATATGAACATTTGAGATCTTGCCGTGCATTCATATTAGCGCAGAATGCAGAAAAATAGGGGAAAAGTACAACATGGAAGACTTTGTTACTCTATCTTAAGTAAACAGTTTAGCATTCAGTGTCCAATGTTTGCTCAATTAGTTTTGCATTAGAGCAATGAGCCTAAAAAAATTGAACAAGTACAATCACCTAATCCAGGGGTTTTCAAAGTGTGGGAGAGTCAGCCCCCTCCTCGGACAGCAAATAAACAACAGCGCCCCCCCTTACAATTTTTGTTGTTGCTATACTTAATGTTCCATTCGTATTTAAAAAAAAATGGTTGTTGTACACATTATTTTTTTCTTTTTCACATTTTAAACATCTGTGCTTTTTAAAACATCTTGTTTAACACATTTTAAACATCTCATAGCATCGTTAGCTAGCACCTCTTGGCAGACAACACACTGTGGCAGTGGAGCATCTTCAGATCCAGTCCATGAAAATCCAAACTTTAAATAATCGTGGTCATACTTCCTTCTTTTTCCAGTCCCCCCAGGATTCCGCGGGCCTTTTTTGTGATTGTTGCGGGCTAAAATGTCTGCTGTTGCGGGGGTTTCCAAAAAAATTGTGATGAAAGTTGCGGCGTTTTTTAGGTTTTTGTTGCGATTACATTGCGGGAGGAAGTGAAAGTTGCGAGAAATTGTTGCGATTTTCTCTTTTTGTGATTAAAATTGAGTGATATGTTAAATATTAAGTTATTACTGAAAAACTATTGATTAAAAAAACAAAGACACTGAGAAATGGTCCTATAAACAACTTTACCAATATAAAAGATTACCAGGACTACAAAAATGCAGAAAAATAGGCTTTACTTATCCAAATGCACCTGTTGGTTCAAAAGCTAAAGTGCAGAGAACCTCACAGCACAACATGAAGTTACCTTAAAATATAATATAAATGCCTCAGCTTTCATGTAAGAAAAAAATTATTAATACTAGTACTGTGTGCGGGGCGGCACGGTGGTGTAGTGGTTAGCGCTGTCGCCTCACAGCAAGAAGGTCCTGGGTTCGAGCCCCGGGGCCGGCGAGGGCCTTTCTGTGTGGAGTTTGCATGTTCTCCCCGTGTCCGCGTGGGTTTCCTCCGGGTGCTCCGGTTTCCCCCACAGTCCAAAGACATGCAGGTTAGGTTAACTGGTGACTCTAAATTGACTGTGAGTGTGAATGGTTGTCTGTGTCAGCCCTGTGATGACCTGGCGACTTGTCCAGGGTGTACCCCGCCTTTCGCCCGTAGTCAGCTGGGATAGGCTCCAGCTTGCCTGCGACCCTGTAGAAGGATAAAGCGGCTAGAGATAATGAGAATGAGTACTGTGTGCAGGCAGTCTCTCCTGAAGACTAAATTAAACAATAATTATAAACCAGGGGTGTCAAACCTGATCCATAAAGGGCCGTGTGGCTGCAGGTTTTCATTCCAGCCATGCAGCAGCACACCTGACTTGGCTCATTCAATCAACTGAACTGTCTTCACACAGTCAAATACTTGCAGCCACACCCACCCTTGATTAAAGGGTGGGTGTGTCAGTTGATTGAATAAGCCAAATCAGGGTGCTGCTGCATGGCTGGAATGAAAACCTGCAGCCACACGGCCCTTTATGGATCAGGTTTGACACCCCTGTTATAAACTAATAAAATAAATGGCTCAGGCTTCATAGAAGAAAAAAAAACAATTTGAACAGAAGCTCACAGTATGATGCTGAAGTTGCCTAAACAATGGAAAATAAAATACCATTTTGGCAAAAATGTTGGCAGCCATTAATTTATTGTATTAAGTAAAAAAAAAATAAAGTGCACACAGTCCTTCACTGTAAACATAGCACACTTTCAGTAACAGAATTTAAGCCTACAGAAACACTGACTCGCACATCATGCAATGTTGCCAGATACTGCTGACGTTTTCCAGCCCAAAATATATTCAAAACCCGCCAAAATGCACTTGAAACCGCCCAATCTGGCAACAATGCGCGCATGCTGCTTCTCTTGAACATAGACATCCGGAAGTAAGGTGGAAGGTAGTTTGTCGATGTCACCTCAAGATGACGCCAACGATTGGTCAAATTTGCGGGAAAGTTGCGGTGATTGGATATAATTGCAACACCACCCTGAATTCGTGGGGATTGGTTGAATTTGCGCTGAAGTTGCAAATCGCAACATCCTGGAGGCTCTGTTTTTTTGCTTGGCCGTCTCCTCACTCCCTGTAGCTTTAGGTACTAAAAATCGATCCATTTTGTCTCTCACGTTGCGCCCCCCCGAAGAACTCTGGCGCCCCCCAGGGGGGGCGCGCCCCACACTTTGAAAAGCCCTGACCTAATCTATATAAAAACATGCAAAATCCTTCATAACTCTTCATAATAATTGACGCATATGACTTTATGCAGATGTGGAAATCATTTTAAATTAATAATTTTTGTAAAATGTTCCATTTTTTTAATTTAAGGTTTCCAGTGCAATTTTTCCCTTCAAACTCAGGGAGGAGGGGCCTGTGGGGCTTCTGGTTATCCAAGATGGCCGCCTCATCATGTTACCGAGTTCAAATACACCAAATACCGTGCCATTCTGGAAGGGGACAGAATATGTTTGTTATGTGACCTACATGAAATAGAAAATGAGGCTCATTTTATATTCTACTGCCCATTCTATGACAATTTACGTCAAGCACTTTTTGATAAAATGTACAGCAAGAGACCTGATATTATCTGGGAAAGAGATGAAATTAAACTTGGCTGGTTATTTACAGACGGGGTGTTTGAAATTGCGTCATATTTACAGCAGGCTTGGAAAAAAACGCAAATATTACATTTATTCATAAGAGGAAAAAAACAGTATGAGTGATCCAATAGAATTAATTTTATTATAGATCTGTTTTCTTTGCAGTTTTGGTTTGGTTCTTCTCTTTTCCTATTACATCTACTGGTTTACTTTACATTGAGTTGATTTTGTGTATGTACAAGTCATATCATTATTTGTGTTGAACACCACCCTATGTAATACCCTCTTTCTGTGTTGCTATCATTATCATTTCTGGTTGGATTTTGATTTATCAATTACTTATATTTCATTTGATTTGATTTGATGTAATGTTTTTTTGTTTCGGTGTCTTATAAGCCCATGTGGGCTGGGCGACTTAAAGTGGTCGCAAGACACGTTAATAAACATTCATTCATTCATTCATTCATTCATACACTGATAAATAAACCAGATGTGAGTTGAGGCAGGAAATATATAGAGTAAAGAGATGAGGTGAGGTGAGGTAGCCTACATTTCTCTTTCTTGTTTTTACCTCCTTTAACTTTGTTCAAGGAGGTTATGTTTTCACCTCTGTTTGCTTGCCTGTCTCTTCCCAATGTAACTTATAAAATAGTGAACGGATTTGGATGAAATTTGGTGGAAAGGTGAGCCATGGGCCAAAGAACAATTGATTAGAATTTGATGTAAATCTGTATATGTATCTGGATCCAAGATCCAGATCTGTATGTGGATGCAGGGCTTTTGCCTGTTCCCAACGTAACTCAAAAAGTAGTGAACAGATTTTGATGAAATTCGATGTACAGATTTAATATTATCCTAGGTTCAAGTAATTTTGAGTCTGATGTTGATATGTGGCTTGGCAGAGTTATGCATGCTACCAAATGCTCTTCGAGTCTACATTTGAAACAGTCTTTCGACACCAAATGTGTCATTGCACATTGATTACATTTGGGGTGGGTGGAAAAATTGTATGTATTGTTGTTGAAGTTTTCCTTTTAATGATAGCGTTTAAATAAATAATTCAGTTTGTTCATTCATTCATTCATTATCTGTAGCCGCTTTATCCTTCTACAGGGTCGCAGGCAAGCTGGAGCCTATCTCAGCTGACTACGGGCGAAAGGCGGGGTACACCCTGGACAAGTCGCCAGGTCATCACAGGGCTGACACATAGACACAGACAACCATTCACACTCACATTCACACCTACGGTCAATTTAGAGTCACCAGTTAACCTAACCTGCATGTCTTTGGACTGTGGGGGAAACCGGAGCACCCGGAGGAAACCCACGCGGACACGGGGAGAACATGCAAACTCCGCACAGAAAGGCCCTCGCCGGCCACGGGGCTCGAACCCAGGACCTTCTTGCTGTGAGGCGACAGCGCTAACCACTACACCACCGTGCCGCCCAGTTTGTTCATAATTTCCATATAAAGGTTTATATATATATGTCAATTGAACCTCATGATTCCGGGTTCAAAATGGCCATCACTGCCATAGTTTTCAGCTATGTGTTTATTTATACTGTATATACCTGCTTGATATTATGAGATATGATGAGACAGTTCAGCATAGTTTAGATATGTATGATAGCTTACTAATCCCAACTTCCCATATGGGCTTTGCATCTCCTGGTCTCTCCATTTGGACACAAAACATCTCAGTTGTTGAACTACAGTATGTTTGTGGTACATCACAAATTTGTGCAAATCTGATTTCTAGAACCAATACTCATACTTTAGAGTATAAAGACTCATTACTGTCTTTATACGCTCTAAACAAGTGTCTCTGCATGACTCTAAACCAGTACAAGATGATTTAAGGGATATGACAGTTCACCGTAAGAATTTAATGTAAGCTCAGACTGAAACACGGCGCTGTGAACACAGCTTCACTCTGACAGACTCACATAAACCTGATTGGAGTCGAGTTCCCAGCGTGGCAGGATCCTCCTCTGGCACGCACCACCATATGCTCTGGCATTGCTAATGGGATCACAGAGTGTGAAGAATGTGTCTGTGTGTATGTATATGTGTGTGTGTGGGGGGGGGGGGGGGGGGCGGAAATGTGTATGGTGGTGGGATTGTGATTAGCAGGCTGCAGCTGGTTGGGATGGGTGATGTGAGAGAGTGCACCCTTGGTCCCGTCTCAAACACAAAACCCAGGGAGAGTGCAGGCATGTCACCTCGGCTTTTACACTCCAGAGCACAAAGCTGAACAACTCCAACATCGGCGATGTGCACAGCTGCAGCACGTCATCCGTGAGGACACACACACACACAAACACAGAGCCATCAGCATCCACCCAGACACCACTGCTGCTTCATGCGTCCAACCTCCAGGCTATACTCAACTTGCATGCATGACTACATCCGCACAATTCCAGAATTATTGGCACCCCTTCACGAAGATGGCCAAAAATAACACATTCAGTAATACTTCCAGTTTAGACACACTGGAATTACATGGCATTTTATTTGAACACATTTTTTTAACACCCCCAGAATTCATATCTGGTGAAGCCTTTCCTGGAGAGAATATCAGCACTGAGTCACTTCCTGCAATGTCTATCTGTTAGAGACACTTGCAGAGAATTTCAAATATCCTTTATATTCGCTTTATATTCATGTGGAGTTCCCGGTTTGATCCTGAGCTAACATTATTGTCATCCATCCATCCATCCATCCATTTTCTTCCACTTATCTGAAGCCAGATCGCGGTGGCAGCAGGCTAAGCAGGGTATTCCAGGTGTCCTTCTCCCCAGCAACACTTTCCAGTTCCTCCTGGAGGATCCCAAGGTGCTCCCAGGCCAGATGAGATATATGATCTCTCCAGCATGTTCTGGGTCTACCCCAAGGACTCTTCCTGGATAACCTCCAAAGAAAGACGCCCAGGAGGCATCCTAATCAGATGTCTGAACCACCTCAGCTGACTCCTTTCAACATGAAGGAGCAGCGGCTGTACTACGAGATCCCTCCAGATGTCTGAGCTCCCCACTCTATCTCTAAGGGTGAGCCCAGCCACCCTATTGGAGAAAGCTCATTTCAGTCACTTGTATCTGTGATATCATCCTTTCAGTCACTACTCAAAGCTCATGACCATAGGTGAGGGTTAGAATGTAGATTGACTGGTAAATTGACAGCTTTGTCTTCCTGCTCAACTCCCTCTTCACCAAGACGGACCGGTACAATGCCCACATTACTGCTGATGCCGCCCCAATCTGCCTGTCCATCTCACACTCCATTTTACCATCACTTGTGAACAAGACCCTGAGATACTTGAACTACTTCACTTGGGTAGCAACTCGCTCCCAACCCAGAGGGAGCACTCCACCATATTCTGGCAGAGAACCATGGCCTCAGACATGGAGGTGCTGACCTTATCGTCTGTAGGGTTTTGTTTGTTCTGCCCATGTCCATGTGGGTTTCCTCAGGATTCTCTGGTTTCCAGCCATCACCCAAAATTGCCTCTAGGTATGAATGTGTGTGGATGGTGTTCTGCAATGGACTGGAATCTCATCCAGAGTGTATTCTCACCTGTGATTTAGACCACGATAAAATGGATACTGCAGAAGAATCAATAAAAAAGTCAACATACTGTATTCTTGTGATTGTACATATGGAGTCTTGAATTCAGATCACGTCTTTATGGTGGAAGTTAAAGTAACTTGTTATACAGCAGTAGCATTGGTTTGATACCAAAATTTTGGGTTTGGTTCGATACCTACAGTAGGAAGGCAGAATGGTAATGGTGCTAGTTTGGAATCAATCAATAAAGGTGCATGCTAGTATAAACAATTAACACCATTTGTTTTCTGGGAAACGACCACGTAGTAGGAGTGTGACGAATTAGGGAAGGATACATCATGACTGATAAGACCCAATCAGGAAGTGAACACAGGTGTCTGCATCATCGTTTCTAAATGTCTACACCAAAACACTACCCAGGAGTTTTCAAACTAAAACGAGGCCAGGAGTGCTTCCAAAAGTCTCCATTTTTGGAGGTCAGAAACTCTGGAGTAGTGTGCACGCCAGATGTAAACGTAGCAAAAGTGATGCATTTTTAAACTTAAAAGTATTAACGTGGATGTGGTCTAAAAAGCCAAATGGAAACCTTAGTGCTATCTTCACAGTGGCTGGCTGCCAGTTACATAGCCCCATGTAATGTTAGATTGGCTAAACTTGTGTTACAAGCAAACTAGTCTGTTAGCTAGATTCAGGACAGGAGATATTTTGAATAAGTTAACCATGGACAAAGTTCGGTATCTATTATTTAGACCAGTGTTTCTCAACCACTCGGCTGCGGCCCGTTAATGGGCCACGAAGTGCGATCTAGTGGGCCGTGAATTTTTTTTCAAGTTGCAGCTAATTTTTAGTAGGATACAATCGCTGGGTTGCATCTGACGTCCCATCTGCCTCATTAGATTTGCTAATCTCACTGTTCACAAAGCATTACTATCACTGAAGTGATCGCTTGCCATTAAAATGCCCTATGCTTGCTTTGTTTGGGGCTGCTCAAATGAAACAAGTTTCTGCCAGGTTCCCTGTGAAGTAATAAGAAAGGGTGAAAGAGCAAAGAATTTTATCAAAACACAACAAGAAAGGTGGTTCTTGAACCTTTCTCTGCAATGTTAGAACGCTCAAATTTGCAGGGATTACGGTACTTCATGAAAGGTTTGTAAATTCCTCTGATTTATTTCGTTTGGATTTGCAAATCACTTTTCTCACCATTTTCTGTTATTTCGTGATGTTCAGGAGATGCTCAAGTCCTCATGTGTTTTTGTTTACTGTTTGATCGTGGTCACCATGTTGTAAACTAACGCATATATATATATAAAATACCTGTAATACCCAGGTGTTTGGGCGGCACGATGGTGTAGTGGTTAGCGCTGTCGCCTCACAGCAAGAAGGTCCGGGTTCGAGCCCCGTGGCCGGCGAGGGCCTTTCTGTGTGGAGTTTGCATGTTCTCCCCGTGTCCGCGTGGGTTTCCTCCGGGTGCTCCGGTTTCCCCCACAGTCCAAAGACATGCAGGTTAGGTTAACTGGTGACTCTAAATTGAGCGTAGGTGTGAATGTGAGTGTGAATGGTTGTCTGTGTCTATGTGTCAGCCCTGTGATGACCTGGCGACTTGTCCAGGGTGTACCCCGCCTTTCGCCCGTGGTCAGCTGGGATAGGCTCCAGCTTGCCTGCGACCCTGTAGAAGGATAAAGCGGCTAGAGAGAATGAGATGAGATGAGACCCAGGTGTTTAAAGGGGATTCTGTGGATCTTTGTAAATGATTTAGCTGGAAGAGAAGAGAAGAGCAGGGAGGATTGAGAATTGAGTGGCTGTGGTTTGTTTACACCGATACTCAGTAGGAATTGTAGCATCCTACCAACCATTGCAAAGACGCATACAAAACGTCCCCAAATGCTATTTCCCCGGGCAAAACCGATACGGGATTTATCTTGTGTCCTGATCCCCAGATTTTTAACCCAGCCACATATAAAAAGTTGCTCTCCTCCATGCTCTTCCAGGTTTTCATCTGTGTGTCCGTGTAGAACGATGTCTGCAGCACCAGGTAGTCTGAGATGTCGGGGAACTCAACAGATGGATAATTTTCCAACTCATAGGAAAAATCCTTCTTTGTTAGTGTGTAAGGATCGAATCCCATTGAGTGGTTTCTGTATCCACTTCTTGGTTTTAATAACTTGCTTGTTTGCTGAACACAAACATGGCAGTAAGTTCTTGTGTTAATGGACCAGACTCCACTTTTGGATCATTAATCCCTTTTGACTGAGAATGACCTGCATGCATGGGTTTGGTTTCTGGCACATCCATACAGTTTTAAATACAACACCTACAATTAAAATCCGGGTTTTTTTTTATTGCATTTATCTAATTCCTGAGCTCCCATCTGTAACAGGGAGTGATGTTGCATCCCATTAATACTCTTTACAGTAGATTATTAGATTCTAATACAATGGATGAGCCAAAATAATTGGGGATCTTTTTTTAATGGGCTTCGACTTGTTACAAGTATGAATAGGTGGGGCTTAAAGCAGAAAAGTTTGAGAACCCCTGATTTAGACAATCTTATTTTCAATTTATTTCTGTGATGATCATGTGCACCTTACATTCCTGGAATTATTTGTCCAAATTGGGATGTCCAGGATGTGTATTTAATGTTTCATCAGGTTAGATATATTCACTCTTCCTACCTCACATGACTTGAGACACCATTTGCACAGAGATGTAGAAGGATACCTCAGCTCTTCACAATCACTTGCTCTAAAAGCAAAATATCACCATATCTCACTCAGAGAGCCTTGTTTCTCTACAAGTTTCAGCAATCTAATGTCACTAGTTCGTTCAGCAGTTGCCGAATCCATAGGGTCTTCCCAGACTTAGCTAGATAACTTGAGGTGGTGTGGGGTGTTGCAGGTCACTGGTTAGAGGGAGCACTCTTCTTCACTGTTAGTGTTGGACTTGTGTCATGCCCTCGAGATGTTGGCTTAAAGGATGGGTGAGAGAGCGAACTCTTAAGGGCACATTTCAAAGTATAGTGAAATGTTGTACTGTTAACTCCTGAAATTTGTGAAATGATGATACCGTACCATTTCAAATGTCAAATTTATTGGTAACGGTAAATTACCAGTAACTGGAGGAACCCTACTCAGCAGAAGCCATTATGTTATCAGTCATCACAACCAGACACAAAAGAGCAACAACAGATTTCCAGGATACAACAAAGGGGCGCCAATAATTTTGGAGTTGACTGTGTGTGTGTGTGTGTGTGTGTGTGTGTGTGTGTGTAAGCCTTGGTAAACACTGAAATATCATGCAGAGTCAATAAGAGACTGTTTACATTGAGTGGGAAAGGGGCAAATGAATAGCATGGGAACTTTCACAAACCGGAAGAAAATAAATAGCTGGACTACGATTAAAGCTGGCAGTTACAGCAAGGCCACTGACCCAGTACTGAATAATCCATCTCAGAACTGACTGGAGAGACCACGTTTGTGGAAAAAGACTGGTATAAATGGTGCATGATCAGTTTTTAGGACATGGCAGGAAACCTGAACTCTCAACTGACGCTGGTTTGTTCCCTTTATAGTGTACTGTTTATGATGCAACCATTTTGTAGCATTTGGCCATGTTCTCACTGGACAACTTATAGTCTCTGGATAGTTTTATATATGCAGTAAATACAACCCCAATTCCAAAAACGTTGGGACGCTGTGTCAACTGTAAATAAAAAGAGAATGCAATAATTTGCAAATCATGGAAACGCTCTATTTCATTGAAAATAGTGCAAAGACAACATATCAAATGTTGAAACTGAGACTTTTTAAAAAAAAATATATATATATATTCATATTGAGTAGGCGATGGTGTAGTGGTTAGCGCTGTCGCCTCACAGCAAGAAGGTCCGGGTTCGAGCCCCCATGGCCGGCGAGGGCCTTTCTGTGCGGAGTTTGCATGTTGTCTGCGTGGGTTTCCTCCGGGTGCTCCGGTTTCCCCCACAGTCCAAAGACATGCAGGTTAGGTTAACTGGTGACTCTAAATTGAGCGTAGGTGTGAATGTGAGTGTGAATGGTTGTCTGTGTCTATGTGTCAGCCCTGTGATGACCTGGCGACTTGTCCAGGGTGTACCCCGCCTTTCGCCCGTAGTCAGCTGGGATAGGCTTGCCTGCGACCCTGTAAAACAGGATAAAGCAGCTACAGATAATGAGATGAGATGAGATATTCATTTTGAATTTGATGTCAGGAACACATTTAAAAAAAGTTGGGACAGGGGCGTGTTTACCACTGTGTTGCATCACCTCTACTTTTAACAACACTCTATAAACCTTTGGGAACTGAGGAGATTAACTGCTGTAGTTTTGAAAGAGAAATGTTGTCCCATTCCTGCCTAATGTACAATTTCAGTTGCTCAACAGTTCGGGGTCTCCTTTGTCCTATTTTGCATTTTATAATGCGCCAAATGTTTGAAATAGGAGAAAGGTCTGGACTGCAGGCAGGCCAGTTTAGCACCCAGACTCGTTTACTCCAGAGCCATGCAGTTTTAATATGTGCAGAAAGTGGTTTGGCGTTGTCTTGCTGAAAGAAGGAAGGCCTTCCCTGAAAAAGATTTAATCTGGATGGCAGCATATTGCTCTGAAACGTGTTTATATCATTCGGCATTAATGATGCCTTCCCAGATGTACAAGCTACCCATGTCATGTACACTAATGCCCCCTCATATCATCACAGATGCTGGCTTTTGAGCTGTGCGCTGATAACAAGCCGGATGGTCCCTCACCTCTTTAGCCTAGAGGACGTGGTGTCCATGATTTCTAAAAAAAAAAAAAAAAATTCTACTTTTGATTCATCAGACCTCGGGACAGTTTTCCACTTCGCCTCAGTCCATCGTAAAAGAGCTCAGGCCCAGAGAAGGTGGTGATGTTTCTGGACATTGTTTATATCTGGTTTTAACTTGCATTTGTGGATGCAGTAATGAAGTGTTTTCACAGACGATGGTTTTCTGAAGTGTTCCTGAGCCCATACAGTGATTTCCACTACAGACACATGTCTGCTTTTAATGCAGTGTCTCCTGAGGGCCTGAAGATCACAGGCAACCAATGTCAGTTTTCAGCCTTGTCTCTCACATACAGAGATTTCTCCAGATTCTCTGAATCTTTTAATGGACCATAGATGATGTGATCCACAAATTCTTTGCAGTTTTACATTGAAAATGTTTCATTATTCTTACAACCCCGATTCCAAAAAAGTTGGGACAAAGTACAAATTGTAAATAAAAACAGAATGCAATGATGTGGAAGTTTCAAAAGTCCATATTTTATTCAGAATAGAACATAGATGACATATCAAATGTTTAAACTGAGAAAATGTATCATTTAAAGAGAAAAATTAGGTGATTTTAAATTTCATGACAACAACACATCTCAAAAAAGTTGGGACAAGGCCATGTTTCCCACTGTGAGACATCCCCTTTTCTCTTTACAACAGTCTGTAAACGTCTGGGGACTGAGGAGACAAGTTGCTCAAGTTTAGGGATAGGAATGTTAACCCATTCTTGTCTAATGTAGGATTCTAGTTGCTCAACTGTCTTAGGTCTTTTTTGTCGTATCTTCCGTTTTATGATGCGCCAAATGTTTTCTATGGGTGAAAGATCTGGACTGCAGGCTGGCCAGTTCAGTACCCGGACCCTTCTTCTACGCAGCCATGATGCTGTAATTGATGCAGTATGTGGTTTGGCATTGTCATGTTGGAAAATGCAAGGTCTTTCCTGAAAGAGACGTCGTCTGGATGGGAGCATATGTTGCTCTAGAACCTGGATATACCTTTCAGCATTGATGGTGTCTTTCCAGATGTGTAAGCTGCCCATGCCACACGCACTAATGCAACCCCATACCATCAGAGATGCAGGCTTCTGAACTGAGCGCTGATAACAACTTAGGTCATCCCTCTCCTCTTTAGTCCGAATGACACAGCGTCCCTGATTTCCATAAAGAACTTCAAATTTTGATTCGTCTGACCACAGAACAGTTTTCCACTTTGCCACATTCCATTTTAAATGAGCCTTGGTCCAGAGAAGACGTCTGCGCTTCTGGATCATGTTTAGATACGGCTTCTTCTTTGAACTATAGAGTTTTAGCTGGCAACGGCGGATGGCACGGTGAATTGTGTTCACAGATAATGTTCTCCGGAAATATTCCTGAGCCCATTTTATGATTTCCAATACAGAAGCATGCCTGTATGTGATGCAGTGCCGTCTAAGGGCCCGAAGATCACGGGCACCCGGTATGGTTTTCCGGCCTTGACCCTTACGCACAGAGATTCTTCCAGATTCTCTGAATCTTTTGATGATATTATGCACTGTAGATGATGATATGTTCAAACTCTTTGCAATTTTACACTGTCGAACTCCTTTCTGATATTGCTCCACTATTTGTCGGCGCAGAATTAGGGGGATTGGTGATCCTCTTCCCATCTTTACTTCTGAGAGCCGCTGCCACTCCAAGATGCTCTTTTTATACCCAGTCATGTTAATGACCTGTTGCCAATTGACCTAATGAGTTGCAATTTGGTCCTCCAGCTGTTCCTTTTTTGTACCTTTAACTTTTCCAGCGTCTTATTGCCCCGTCCCAACTTTTTTGAGATGTGTTGCTATCATGAAATTTCAAATGAGCCAATACTTGGCATGAAATTTCAAAATGTCTCACTTTCGACATTTGATATGTTGTCTATGTTCTATTGTGAATACAATATCAGTTTTTGAGATTTGTAAATTATCGCATTCCATTTTTATTTACAATTTGTACTTTGTCCCAACTTTTTTGGAATCGGAGTTGTAAATTGTCGCACTATTTACCCACGCAGTCTTTCACAGAGCAGTGAACCCCACCCCATCTTTACTTCTGAGAGACTCCGCCTCTCTGGGATGCTCTTATTATACCCAATCATATTTCTGACCTGTTGCCAATTAATCTATTATTATTATTATTATTATTATTATTATTATTATTATTACACAACCTTTTCAGTCTTTTGTTTCCCCTGTCCCAACTTTTTTGAAACATGTTGCTGACATCAAATTCAAAATGAGCATATATTTTTCAAAAAAACAATAAAATTTCTCAGTTTCAACATTTGATATGTTGTCTTTGTACTATTTTCAATGAAACATAGGGTTGCCATGATTTGCAAATCTTCACATTCTGTTTTTATTTATGTTTTATAATACAGCGTCCCAACTTTTTTTGGAATTGGGGTTGTACAAGGGAAAATAGTCATCAGGTTAGTGGCATATTTAATTCCAAAAAAATCATTTTTTAAATACTTTTTATAATCCCTTTCTGGTTTTAGGTTGCCAGTTTCTGTGAGTCACGATGATGTATTAATTAACAAGCTAATTGCAAATATATGACATAGCATCTGTATGCAATACCACGCAAATTAAAAAAGAAACACATTCACCGCTCATTATTTTATTCACTAGAAACATATATTATAGACAGTTGATCTAAATAACATGAACGAGACACCAGATTTTTAATGGTACATGAAGTAAATACATGTATAATATGATTCCAATGGAAATGCTGCTCAAATCATAATAAATTTTTGTAACCAATCATCTCTATCCATTCTATCTTTCTCTCTCTGACGTTCTTTTTTCCTCTCCTTTCCTCTCGTGTGTGTGTGTGCGTGCAAGAATGCAAAGCACCTGTAGACTGCTAACACGTACTATACTGTATGTATTGTGTTTAGCTGTTGATCTCTTGGTGTTTCCTGTAACTATTTTGTGCTCATTTCTGGTCATTTGGTGGAAATGTGCCGAGTTCTCACACAGCCAGGTGTCAGTCTTTGGATAAATGCACTAAAACTAGCAAATGACCACACGGGTAGAGGGTTGGGGTGGTGGTGGGTGGGATCGTGTTAGTGTCTAAATGCAAATATGAAGTGTAACTTTAAACTTCCAATTCTTTTTTTTTCGCAAGATTGCTCACTCAGCATTCATGCAGCTGAGATGACTGAACAACTGCACATGAGAAACTGCTTAACATTTAGATTTTGTATTTGAATAGGTGTGGTGTTCTGGGAAAATCTTCCACATGGTCTCATTCTCATTATCTCTTGCCACTTTATCCTGTTCTACAGGGTCGCAGGCAAGCTGGAGCCTATCCCAGCTGACTACGGGCGAAAGGCGGGGTACACCCTGGACAAGTCGCCAGGTCATCACAGGGCTGACACATAGACACAGACAACCATTCACACCTACGGTCAATTTAGAGTCACCAGTTAACCTAACCTGCATGTCTTTGGACTGTGGGGGAAACCGGAGCACCCGGAGGAAACCCATGCGGACACGGGGCTCGAACCCGGACCTTCTTGCTGTGAGGCGACAGTGCTAACCACTACACCACCACTTCCACATGGTGATTTTTGTTTTGTTTTTTTTACATTTTCTACTATATATAGTTCTGAAAGCTGAACTGAAATGTTCCTCTTTTGTGTGTATCTTCACCACCCAGAAATAAATGATTCAGAAGCATCACAGACATTTTGACTTCCAGGATCTGAATACAAACTGAATTGATTAGGCTTATGTTCATTTCACTGGGGCATATAACCATCCAAGAAGTTGGTCAAAGCGTGACAGTCACTGTGCAAGAATATCACACTAAGCTGGTGAGGTCATCTTTGTGCAGACTGACTGCTTTTACCACTGCGTTTATTAGAAGGTTTCCATGTCGTTGTAGTTTATATGTTAAAGTTGAAATGTAAATGCAAATTTGTGTCCAATATCCAGTGGGTTTTCCCAGACTACCACACATACATGACTCTGGTAACACAAAGAACCTACTTTCCGGTTCCTCCAACTACTGCACATATAGTAAAAGTTTCTCCACAACAAGCAGGGCCAAGGTTTGATCAGACCAACCTTCTTTATGACTCTGTAGTGGAAAGAGTTATAATTTGTCCAGAGAGTAGGGTGAATCCAAAATGGCTTCCTGCTCCCTACATACTGTATGTGCACTACATAGAGTGAAATATATTATATTTATTATAATATTATATTTCTTTGCAGCAGTTCAGCCATGTGAAGGCCTGATTCACACAGTCTCCTCAGAACAGCTGATGTTGAGATTTGTCTACTACTTGAACTCTCTGAAGCACTCATGTAGGCTCTAATCTGAGGTGATGTTAATTGTGGATTTCTGAAGCTGGTAACTCATGGTTATGAACTTTTCCTCTGCAGCAGAAGGAAGCCTTGGTCTTCCTTTCCTGGGACGGTCTTCATGAGAGCCAGTTTCATCAGTGTTTGATGGTTTTTGCAACTGCACTTGAATATACATTCAAAGTTCTTGCAGTTTTCTGGACTGACTGACCTTCATGTCTTAAAGAAATGATAGATGTCACTTCTTTTTACTCAGTTGAGTGGTTCTTGATATAATCTGGATTACTACAGTTGTGGAATCGGGCTATTTACTGTATTTATTATTTACTGTTCAGTATGTGATCTCTACAGGGTCGCCTGGGTTAGGGTTAGGGTTACCCTAACCCTAACCCTAACCCAGGTTGCCTGCGACCCTGTAGAAGGATAAAGCAGCTAGAGATAATGAGATGAGATGAGTATGTGATCTCAAACCGTGGCTACTTTGAATAATCTAGAATATGGAACATATTTTGTTTTTTTAACAATTTTTTGTTTACCACATAATTCCATCTATGTTCCAGATGTTACTTCATAGCTTTGATGTCTTCAGTATTGTTCTACAATATAGAAAATACAAAATACAGAAAAATGTAGGAATGAGTAGGGGTGTCCAAACTTTTGACTGGTACTGTAAATGTATACAATGTCACCCCAAAGCACTCAGCCAGCCATGGCATTTTTGTTGTCTGAAGTGCTATTAAGTGCATGTTATGTGTAACTGTATTATGTCTTTGGCATGTTCTGTATTCCTCACTGTCCTAATCTCTCGTTTAGACCTCTGGTTGACACACCTAGTTGTCTCTAATGGCTAGTAAATGTGTTTCCTTCCTTCCTAACCAACACAGGGTTGCGTAGTGAGAAGACAGTGGCATATTTTATTTGGAAAATCAACACTGCAGTGTTTCTGCACATCGCTCACGGAATAAGGAACACCCTGAACGCATGAGTTAAGGAAAGGGATTGGATTCTGAACCAATACACGGCTATTGTCTCTCTTTCACACACACGACATATCAACACCTAATATTTTCAGTTTGTACTGTGTGTGCTGAGTGGGATATGGATGATCTTTAGTCAAAAGGTTCCATTTGAACTTTCTCAAAAGTGTGAAAAATAAATAAATTAATAATAATAATAATAATAATAATAATAATAATAATAATAAAGATTCTAACGGGAAATGTGTGTGATTTTATATAATCAGTAGCAGTGCCCACGGCATGAGCGAGTTGCACTTGTGTGAAGGTACCATTGATATATTGGGGTTTTAGAGAGACATATTCATCAAGGCGACGTCTCTTCCTGGGAAGTCCATGCTTATTTGAGGAGGACAATGCCAGGCCTCATTCTGCACAGGCTACAACAACATGGCTTTGTAGACACAGAGTGCATGTGCTTGACTGGCCTGCTGCCAGTCCAGGTCTTTCTCCTATTGTGAATGTACGGCGCATCATGAAGAGGAGAATCAGACAATGGCGACCACGAACTGTTGAGCAGCTGAAGTCTTGTATCAAGCAAGAATGGACAAAAACTCAACTTGCAAAACTGGAACAATTCGTATCCTCAGATCCCATACAATTTAAAAAAAACTGTTATTAAAGGAAAGGTGATGTAATACAATGGTAATAATGCCTCTGTCTCAAATTTGAGTGTGTTGCAGGTATCAAATTTGAACTTAATTGCATTTTAAACAAAGCTGGTCAGTAAAACTGTTGAAAATCTTTTTTTTTTTGTACTTGTGTCAATTAAATAAAGGTTCACGTGAAATAACAAATCATAGATTTTTGTTTTTATTGCATTTTGGAAAATATCTCAACTTTTCTGGAAATGGTGTGTGTGTGTGTGTGTGTGTGTGTGTGTGTGTGTGTGTGTGTGTGTGTGTGTGTTAACCCCATTTCCAGACAATGGAAAATGTTGTACCCAATACAATCAAATATAGTGTGTCAATATTTTAGTCTTTGGTGAAAATACACAGGAGTTTGGCTGCAAAGTTTTTGGCTGCATCTCAAAAGGTGTTGTGCACTATATAGTTAGGGTTCTAGGTAGGATATATTCAAAATAAGGTGCAAAAGAAAGTGAATAGGAAGCCATTTGGGATTTTCCCGAACTAGCAGATGGATATGATTAAAAAAGGAAAATCAAGCTAAATAAATACTGAATCTGAAATGCTACATTTTGGCAAAAAAAAAAAAAAAGCATATAAAGGACATTGTATAGCATTCCTAGACTGTGGCCTACTTCATTGAGCATGAAGATATAATTTTTGATAAAGACTATAAAACATTTGTGTTATTTGTGCGAGATCAGGGTGTCTCCTCGATGCAGTAAATGTAAATTCCAAGCTAGAATTTTAGGAGGGTTTGTGTTCTGATTTCTCTGACCAAACCTGGAAATGAGGGAGTTCTGTAAAAATGTTGTGCATCCATAGAAATAAAGTCTCATCTCATCTCATTATCTCTAGCCGCTTTATCCTGTTCTACAGGGTCGCAGGCAAGCTGGAGCCTATAGAGATCTTGCAGTCACGTCACCAGAAAGTACACAGCCGCCATCTTGTTGGTAAAAAACACCGCTGAATACTGCTGCACTCGTGTACAACATGGATAAATTTCAACCGACGGACTACATGGCTTATTTTTCTAATGAACAGATAACTAGATATATGTCTAAAATAAACGACCTACAGATTACTGACCCTTATTGATTACCGGACGTAGTTTTCACGACCGTGTCAGTGGATATTGAACTGCCAGAGGTGGAATACCCAGACGTGTATAATTACCTCATTAACTTTCCCTCGCTGTTCAGTGGTGAAGCACTGCGTGCTTATAAATCTCTGGACAGTTATCTTTACAGAAATTCAGGATTTGTCAGCGACTCAGATGTGGCATCTTGTAAACAAGAAAATAACAATCCTCATTGGACGGGTAAGTCACTTAAGTATTACTAGTACTGATACTACATATATCAGTAGTATCTAGTATAGCACTGGCCAGCCGATTATAGAATAGAATAAGGTCATTCCAGCTGTAATTCCAAATCGTCCGTCTTGTTTACCATGGATCTGGCATTGGAGAGGTAGAGGCTTGGCAGTGGAGGTTTGAGTGGCTGTTTTCTGAGCTTAGTCAACAGGCCGGCTCTGCCTGCAGCCTCGCTTTTGCTTCCTTTCCCGACGCCGCCTCCTTCGCCTGCCAGACCCGATAACAATCCACGGAGACCCCGCTGGTCTCGCTATCTCGTCCGGAATGTTGTGCATGCGATGGAAATCACTACAAACCATCATCTTCTGCTGGAAACCAATGTCCAGTAAGTCCATACGGTTGTAGTGGATATTGAAGTCCGGTACAGAAGAACAACATGCAAAAATACACACAAAAAACATAAAAAACGTGCACAGGTAGGGAGAGCTTGTAGCCGCAGCCGTTGTAGTAGAATTGTATATAGTAGGGTTTTCCAGAAGAAAAGGTAGAAGTAGAAGCAGAAGTAGAAGGCAGAAATATGGCGTTTGACCGACAAGATGGCGTCTGTTACAATCTGGATCAGCTGTGATGTCACATGCAAGATCTCTATTCCAGCTGACTACGGGCGAAAGGCGGGGTACACCCTGGACAAGTCGCCAGGTCATCACAGGGCTGACACATAGACACAGACAACCATTCACACTCACATTCACACCTACGGTCAATTTAGAGTCACCAGTTAACCTAACCTGCATGTCTTTGGACTGTGGGGGAAACCGGAGCACCCGGAGGAAACCCACGCGGACACGGGGAGAACATGCAAACTCCGCACAGAAAGGCCCTCGCTGGCCACGGGGCTCGAACCCAGACCTTCTTGCTATGAGGCGACAGCGCTAACCACTACACCACCGTGCCACCAGAAATAAAGTCCTACAATGAATTGTTTTTGTCTGCTACTGAACATTCTGTGAAGACTCTGGTCAATGGTCTGCTTTCTTTCTTTTTTTTTTTTTTGCCTTCCCATATCTTCTGGCTCAGCTGGGTAACAGCGCAGCTCAGATGGGTGTGGAAATAGTTACAACATTCGGGATCATGGTTAATTGACCAAGCCGAGACAGTGAAAAGCACTATTAGCAATTCAAACAAGCATTGTCGTGTAAATATTTATTTATTTGTCACTCAATGAAAAGTTTAAGCAAATAGTGACATCTCAAAACTATGTCTAGCAATAGCTTGGGCTTTAGATTTTGTCTCAAAGAAAAAGCTGACCAACCAATATCAATCACATACCTTATTAAATTCTGGTAACTGGAAAGCAATCAGATTTTGGTAATATATGATCCACACACTGACATGCGCTTAGATAATATGATACAGGAGCCGGAAACTGACACACACAAGTGTGAAGAGACAATCGGATTATAAAAACCTTCCAGATCCTGGTGCTTACGATCAGAAAATACACAAAAGGTACATGTCAGACAATCCTTTGGGGCTCTTTTGGTGAAGGTTCTGAAGTTTAGACTTCTAAACACTAAACACAGTACCAGTCAAAAGTTTGTACACCCCATATTCATTCATACGTCTATATTTTGATTATTTTCTCCACTGTAGAACATTACAGGCATTTAGCAGATGTTCTTATACAGAGCAACATACAGCATACGCAGAGCAGTTGGGGGTTGGGTGCCTTGCTCAAGGGTACTTCAGCCATTCCTGCTGGTACAGGGAATCAAACCAGCAACCTTTTGGTCCCAAAATTGCTTCTCTAACCATTAAGCCTTGGATTCAGTTGAACAATACTGAAGACATCAGAACTAAGAAAAAACATATGGAACATATATGGAATTATCTGGTAAACAAAAAAGTGTTTAAAAATAAACAAAAAAATTCATATTTTAGATTCTTTAGCATAGCCACCATTTACCTTGATGACTCTTTGCATCCTATTGGCATTATTAGGTTTGCCCAACCTAAAGAGATGTGGCATTGACATTGACAACTGGGAGGGGGTAGCTAAAGAACACCCTGTTTGAATGGGTTTGGTGGCCAAAGGCACTAAGACCAATGAAGAAAGCCTACAGTGAGATGCAACCAGGAGGAGGGAGAGAAGGAAAGAGCGACAAGCAACTAACAGCAACTACCTTCCCCCAGAGCCCACTACCCAGTGTCCTCATTGCCACCATGTATGCAAGTCCAGGATTGGCCTCATCAGCCATCTGTGAGTATATAGATAAAATAACAATCTTTCTTATTAGCGAGTGATAGCCAATTGATTGATTGATTATTGGCATTATCTTAACCAGCTTCATGAGGTAGTCACCTAGACTGGGAAGCCATAGCCTAATGGGTAGAAAAGCAGCTTTGGGACTGAAAGGTTGCCCGTTTGATTTCCTGGATGAGCAGGAATGGTTAAAGGGCCCTTGAGCAAGGCACCAAACCCCAACTGGGTATGTTCTACATTGCTCTGGGTAATAACATCTGCTAAATGCCATTAATGTAATGTAATGAATGCTTTTCAATTAACAGGTGTGCCTTGTCAAATGTTAATTAGTGGACGAGTTTCTTGCCTTCTTAATGAGTTTGAGATCTCATCTCATTATCTCTAGCCGCTTTATCCTTCTACAGGGTCGCAGGCAAGCTGGAGCCTATCCCAGCTGACTACGGGCGAAAGGCGGGGTACACCCTGGACAAGTCACCAGGTCATCACAGGGCTGACACATAGACACAGACAACCATTCACACTCACATTCACACCTACGGTCAATTTAGAGTCACCAGTTAACCTAACCTGCATGTCTTTGGACTGTGGGGGAAACCGGAGCACCCGGAGGAAACCCACGCGGACACGGGGAGAACATGCAAACTCCGCACAGAAAGGCCCTCGCCGGCCATGGGGCTCGAACCCGGACCTTCTTGCTGTGAGGCGACAGCGCTAACCACTACACCACCGTGCCGCCCGAGTTTGAGATCAAACAGTAAATAATAAAAATACAGTAAATAGCCCTATTCAACACCACGACTGTAGTAATCCATATTATATCAAGAACTGAACAACTAAGTAAGGAGAAACGACATCCATCACTACTTTAAAGACATGAAGTGACTTTTAATTCATAAAAATAAAGAAAAAACATTGAATTAGAAGTCGTGTCCAAACTTTTGAATGGCACTGTACAGTCAGATATGAAGCTTGATAGATAGATAGATAGATAGATAGATAGATAGATAGATAGATAGATAGATAGATAGATAGATAGATAGATAGATAGATAGATAGATATGTGTGTATGTGTGTTTAATAACTACATTATGGGCCTAGAATCATTATCAGACTTCTTAAAATCTAAATAAAACTCAGAAGTATGTTGTTCACTTGACTGTTCTGATGATCAGATTTTTAGTGTGTATATAAACACACTGATAAATTTTACATTACTTACTGTACATTGCACTTCTTCAGTAGAAATACAACCCTGATTCCAAAAAAGTTGGGACAAAGTACGAATTGTAAATAAAAACGGAATGCAATAATTTACAAATCTCAAAAACTGATATTGTATTCACAATAGAACATAGACAACATATCAAATGTCGAAAGTGAGACATTTTGAAATTTCATGACAGCAACACATCTCAAAAAAGTTGGGACAGGGGCAATAAGAGGCTGGAAAAGTTAAAGGTACAAAAAAGGAACAGCTGGAGGACCAAATTGCAACTTATTAGGTCAATTGGCAATAGGTCATTAACATGACTGGGTATAAAAAGAGCATCTTGGAGTGGCAGCGGCTCTCAGAAGTAAAGATGGGAAGAGGATCACCAATCCCCCTAATTCTGCGCCAACAAATAGTGGAGCAATATCAGAAAGGAGTTCGACAGTGTAAAATTGCAAAGAGTTTGAACATATCATCATCTACAGTGCACAATATCATCAAAAGATTCAGAGAATCTGGAAGAATCTCTGTGCGTAAGGGTCAAGGCCGGAAAACCATACTGGGTGCCCGTGATCTTCGGGCCCTTAGATGGCACTGCATCACATACAGGCATGCTTCTGTATTGGAAATCACAAAATGGGCTCAGGAATATTTCCAGAGAACATTATCTGTGAACACAATTCACTGTGCCATCCGCCGGTGCCAGCTAAAACTCTATAGTTCAAAGAAGAAGCCGTATCTAAACATGATCCAGAAGCACAGACGCCTTCTTTGGGCCAAGGCTCATTTAAACTGGACTGTGGCAAAGTGGAAAACTGTTCTGTGGTCAGACGAATCAAAATTTGAATTTCTTTATGGAAATCAGGGACGCCGTGTCATTCGGACTAAAGAGGAGAAGGACGACCCGAGTTGTTATCAGCGCTCAGTTCAGAAGCCTGCATCTCTGATGGTATGGGGTTGCATTAGTGCGTGTGGCATGGGCAGCTTGCACATCTGGAAAGACACCATCAATGCTGAAAGGTATATCCAGGTTCTAGAGCAACATATGCTCCCATCCAGATGACGTCTCTTTCAGGGAAGACCTTGCATTTTCCAACATGACAATGCCAAACCACATACTGCATCAATTACAGCATCATGACTGCGTAGAAGAAGGGTCCGGGTACTGAACTGGCCAGCCTGCAGTCCAGATCTTTCACCCATAGAAAACATTTGGCGCATCATAAAACGGAAGATACGACAAAAAAGACCTAAGACAGTTGAGCAACTAGAATCCTACATTAGACAAGAATGGGTTAACATTCCTATCCCTAAACTTGAGCAACTTGTCTCCTCAGTCCCCAGACGTTTACAGACTGTTGTAAAGAGAAAAGGGGATGTCTCACAGTGGGAAACATGGCCTTGTCCCAACTTTTTTGAGATGTGTTGTTGTCATGAAATTTAAAATCACCTAATTTTTCTCTTTAAATGATACATTTTCTCAAACATTTGATATGTCATCTATGTTCTATTCTGAATAAAATATGGAATTTTGAAACTTCCACATCATTGCATTCTGTTTTTATTTACAATTTGTACTTTGTCCCAACTTTTTTGGAATTGGGGTTGTACTACTGATATCAGTTTATCCACTGAGTATACAGCTTTAGTAACAATTACACAGAAATGTCAGCATTTTAAAGGTTGCATTGAAACATACAGTAAGAGGGTGGGGTGCATAAGACAAGATTAAAGGTAGTGAGCAATAAAATCTGCTTAGTTCTGTATGCCAAGGCCAAACATGTTCCGCTTTCGGATTGTTTTGTGGTGCTATGAGTAAAAAGCTTCCTCTTCTCCCTCTCTGTCATGGTCATGATGTACTGTTGTCAGTTCCTCTAATACTCCTACCATTCTATCCATATCTATCTGTCTGTTTCTCTCTCTCTTTCATAGGGTTTGTTATTCTGCCCCTCCCTGTGTGTCGCGCTTTGGTTGCAACCTCTGCTTCTTTGCCGCTGGCTAGAACAGCTGTTGTAGGAGCTGAGCATTATGGGTAATTGACACCGAGGCAGTGCTGCCAGTCATGCTGATCTGGAGCACAGATGCTGCTCAGTGACACTCAAAAAAATACATAGAAAAAGATACAGCAGCAACAACAACAACACGGAACAAGCGTTGGCCACATAACTGGCAAGGCCTGCGTACAAAACAACAATTACAGGAGCTACTGACTATCCCATATTTCACAACCTGAATAACGGCTAATTGAGTAGCCAGCAATAGGATTTATATCCGATTGTTTTGGCTTGTCTGAGGTAAAAAAGTTAATTATTCTATCCACGTTCACTGGATATGAGCAATAGCATGCTCTGATTGGCTACTCTATTACTAGGCTGTCAGCTCATATCCAGTGAGTAGAGAAAAATAAAATGGCGGCACGTGTTGCTGAACCAACGGAGGAAGAAGTAAAAACTCTACTCGAAAACAAACCCCCCAAAATGATCAAGTATTTAAAAGAAACAGAAATAGCTGAAAGAATATACCCCCCCCCCAAAAAAAAAAAATAAAAAAATAAAAAAATAAATCTCCTGTTCCACACTTCAGCCCAGTCGGTGGTGGGAATGCACCTTTAAGATGGTTTGCTAACCACCAAAAAAAAAAAATAATAATAATAATAATAAAAAATGCTAAAGAAGAAGAAAGCCCCCCAAAAATACAAAAAAGCAACAAAATATGAAATGAAAGTAAGAACATATCTTTTTATTTTTCATGAAATATTATTATTTCATTTTTCACAAATTGCTCTTGTCATTTCGCCAGTTTGCTTACATTCTAAGTGGAAATGATTTTGTCAGACGTTTTGTATAAAGTTTTTATTTATCGAAATTGCAAAAAAAATGCTGTTTCTCAAAATCCAGTGAATGTGGATAGAATAAAACAGTTATTTCACTCAATCTCATCGTATATGGCTTATATACAACTTGGTGCTACGCGCCTCATTGGCTGTCAGCTCATGTACAACTCGATTTCGTGGAATAACTGTTAAATTTACAATCGATGTTGACTGAACCTGACTGTTCAGAAATAAACATTGATGTAGTGTGTTCCAGTTGCTCCATGGTTCTTGAGGACTTGAGCTGTTAGCTGGATAAGCCATGGGGAAGTGGCAGGTCAGTGGTTAGAGCACTGGTCTACTGGTCAGAAGGTCATGAATTTAAAGCCCAGTCTCACACGTGGTTTATTGCGCAAAACCCACTGACTCAGTCTCAACTGTGTGTCAGTTGGGATAAAAGCATCAGCTAAGTGTGCGGATGCGAAGGTAGATAAGCTAGTGAAGTTGTGTTGTGTTAGCTATTTAACAGTTACTTCTCATTTCTTTTGTATGATATTTGTATGATATTTGTGTCCAATTGAGAGATTAGAATCCAATCCAAAGTTGAAGGGTCTTCCTGAAGTGGCTCTCAGGCAGCTGGATGATTCAAACTTACAAACGTCTAAGAGATCAAGAGCTAAGAGCATGAACTAACAGCCAAATAAATCTGTAAGCTGAACAACAAATAATTCACTTATAACTGTAAATGTATTGTTGCTAGGAGAGACCTAATGTTTGTTGAAGCTCTCATGGACTTTTGGTGTTAATTGATAAACACAATTATGGGCCAAAGCTACATGCGATGCTGCTTTTAAACTGAACCAAAATAAAATAATAAACCCAGAGCTTAGTCACCTTCTGTATGGGGTGGATTTTATTTACTGCAAACACTCTTAATGATGTCATCCAGTTGAGTATTAAATACAGCAATTTGTAATGGAAACATTTGTCTCTCATCTCATCTCATTATCTGTAGCCGCTTTATCCTGTCCTACAGGGTCGCAGGCAAGCTGGAGCCTATCCCAGCTGACTACGGGCGAAAGGCGGGGTTCACCCTGGACAAGTCGCCAGGTCATCACAGGGCTGACACATAGACACAGACAACCATTCACACTCACATTCACACCTACGGTCAATTTAGAGTCACCAGTTAACCTAACCTGCATGTCTTTGGACTGTGGGGGAAACCGGAGCACCCAGAGGAAACCCACGCGGACACGGGGAGAACATGCAAACTCCACACAGAAAGGCCCTCGCCGGCCACGGGGCTCGAACCCGGACCTTCTTGCTGTGAGGCGACAGCGCTAACCACTACACCACCGTGCCACCTGGAAACATTTGTATAAAAAGAAATTACAATTTTGTTAATATTTGAGTCATTTTAATATATCCTCGTGCAAGGGTAAGTGCTAGTCATGAATGTGGGAGACTGTTTGGGAGTGTGTGCGTTTCAAGTTTGTCCTGTCTCAAACATTCAACACCTCTGTTATGTCTGAGTCTGTGTGCTTGAGAGTTTTGTGCTTCTTTGTGTGTGAGTGTGTGTAGTCCAGAAGAAAAACACTCCTCCCACACTTCCATCCTCCTATGCTCCTGCAGGAAATCAGAGTCCGCTGTTGAACAAAGCAAGACCTCTCAGCCGGCAAATAAACCCTGAACGTGAGATCTTATTTACTGCAGCCAGACTGAAGCCGTTGTTCTTCCAGACACAAATCAGTACATTGCATTTCCTCTGCTCCAGCTCGGCTGGGATGGAGTTAGGCCACAGAATTCCTATAATTCACATACCTGTCCTCAAGTCACCGCTTGTAAACATGATTCCTGAACACTCCTCAGCATCGTGCTGGTGCAGGAGCTTGTGCTGCTTCAGGAAACTGGCAGAACTCCAGTGGACAAAGGTCCAAAATAGTATAATCCGGTGTCAGCTTGTTCTCATGAACAGTGTTACATTTTAAGAAACGTGAAAAGTTTTACAAGTTGTACTTTTAGCTTTTTGTACACGGCACAGCTTTCACACTGAAGAAGCCCTGAAAAGCTTTGTGCACACACACACAAATTCCTATGAATCTCACCTTCAGAAGCTCTTCTCACAACTTACAGATCATTTAATACCTTGTGTCATCGTCGGCTGTCCATCACTAGCAACGATGACTGCTTCATTAGGAGGCACAGAAGCGCAGATGGGCCATGAGGCCTGCACCAGAGTAACAGAGTCACCCGCACTGGCAGCACGAATGGCCCAGCCGAGCCATCATGGAATGTTTGGCCTCGTGAGCTCTTGTATACCATTCTCCTCTCCTAAAAAAGCACCTTGCACAGTAAGGTAAGACAAACAATGTCGTGGCCCCATTGTGTTGTCTCTCTGGACCTCCAGACCTGATGCCAAGTGGTGCACAAAAGTGCCACAGACCTGACGGGTATGGAAGTTGCTCCGCAGTGATAGCTGACTTGCCGAGTGATGCCACCCATTGGCCATTTGAGTGGCTCTTCTGCATGCCATCAGGTGATGTGCCATTGACCCTGTTGGGTTCATTTGCCACATTGCAACAAAAAGTGCCCTGCTGCCAGCGCCTTATTGGTGATATACTATTTAACGCAAAGCTGGAACCCAGGCAGGTGCTACCACTCTGGGTCAGAGAGGACCTGGGAGCAATGGTGATTAAGGGGTAACTCCACTTTCCCCAATACTCAAGTATTCCCGGACCTGAGACTCACCACTGGCTGCAGTTTAAAGTCATACCCTGGACTAGATACCTTGTGTACACTTATTTGGCCACAAGCTTCAGAATCTCTAAGGATTTTATTCTGATTGGCTGTTCATTTCCATGCATT
This sequence comes from Neoarius graeffei, assembly GCF_027579695.1. Taxonomy (NCBI): domain Eukaryota; kingdom Metazoa; phylum Chordata; class Actinopteri; order Siluriformes; family Ariidae; genus Neoarius; species Neoarius graeffei. The sequence continues at coordinate 4,812,176 of NC_083577.1, forward strand.
TTCACATCTTTTGAATTTTTTTCAGAGCAAGATATAATTACAGGATTGAAAAGTACTTTCCAACAGGCTTTCAAAAACAATCTGCCATGTCATGTCTGCCATGACTGTGTTTTGGTTTGTGTTCCCCATTAGACAAAGCCCTGAACGTAAAATACTCTTCGTGGCCAAAACAAAGTTGCCATTTGGATTTAAATAAACAAATACTTCAGCAAACACTTAAGAGCCTTTGACTGGATAATTACTGCAGTGATTATTGTGTTTCAGCTGGCAGCAAGTCTTTTAACCCTAACTGATGCAGTGAGTAACTTCTTCTTTAAACTAACTTCTAACTTATTCTTTAAAAAACATGTTGGAAGACGTATCCTGTGGTCATGAAAAGATGTTACTGTGTTTCTGTGTTTCAGAAGGTCAATTTATTGACCTCCATCAAGCAAAGAAAGCAACTAAGGAGACTGATGGAATGACTAGAATTGGGTTAAGAACTGTCCAATGCATTACTAGTTGGAAAAAAAACTCTTGACTGAGCATGATCAGAGATCACTTAAACACTTGGTGAAGTTGAATTGTGAATAAATCAACAGTAGAACTCATGACTAGATTTCAAAAGTGAATGTAAAAGCATTTCCACATGCACAATGTGAAAAGAACTCAGAGGATTGAGACTAAACAGCTGTGTGGCCATGAAGAAAAAAAAGCTGGTTTGTGGGGCTCAGGAGAAAAGGCTTCAATTTGCGAGGGAGCATAAAAACTGGACTCTGGAGCAATAGAAAAAGGTCATGTGGTCTGAAGAGTCCAGATTGACCCTATTCTTGAGTAATGGGTGTGTCAGGGTAAGAAGGGACGCACATGAAGCAATACACCCATCATGCACAGTGTCCACTGTACAAGCCTCTGGAGGCAGTGTGATGATCTGGGGTTGATTCACTTGGTCAGGTTGAGGCTCGGCAATGTTATGGGGCAATAAAATGAAGTCAGCTGATGATGTGAATGTACTGAATGACCAGGTTATCATCACATCAATGGAATTTTTTTTCTTCCCTAATGGCACGGGCATAAAATTAGGGTTCAGATTGTGAAATAGTGGTTCAGGGATCACGAGGAATCATTTTCACACATGAATTGGCCACCACAGAGTCCCAACCTTAACCCCATTGAAAATCTTTGGGATGTGCAGGAGAAAACTTTACAGAGGGGTTCGACTCTCCCATCACCAATACAAGATCTTGGCAAAAAATTAATGTGACTCTGAATGGAAATAAATGTGATGTTGAAACAATCACATGATCACAAAGCAAATGTGCACCATAATCAAAGCTAAAGGTGGTGCAACAAAATATGAGTGTGTGGAACTTTTTTGGCCAGGCAGTGTATAAATCTGTTATAGGCAGAAGACCCTACTTTGTCATTTTGCTGTTCAGCCACAGTGACAGCCAGCAGGTTTTCCCAAGCCAATGCAAATATGTGTGACAGTCTGCAAAACCTGTTAGATATCAATGTACTGTAGGTGAATTCTTGAAGATGGTATCACTGGTAAACAGTACCACGATAGATTGGCGACATGTCCAGGGTGTACCCTGCCTCTCACCCAGTATCAGCTGGGATTAGCTTCAGCTCCCCCGCAACCCTCATTGGATAAGTGGTATTGAAGATGGATGGATAGTAATCACTGACACCTAATTTCCCATTTTCAACTTCTTTAAAATTTGACAGTAATGTTGTTTTTTTTCTTTTCCATAAGTTGATTATGCTATAAATGCTTCCTGTTTGTTGTGCTTGCTCACTACTTGGGGTATAATATAATGGTGTAAGACATACAGTATGCAGTGTTGTCGTCATTGGCTGTCCATCGCTAGCGATGATGACTCTCTCATTAGGAAGCACAGAAACGTGGATGGGCCGCGAGGCCCACACCAGAGCGACAGAGCCATCCACACCGGCGGCATGAATGGCCCAGCCGAGCCGCCACAGAATATCTGGTCTCACGAGCTCCTGCACACTACTCTCCTCTCCTAATGAAGCACCTTGCACAGTAAGGTAAGACAAACAATGTTGTGCCCCCATCGTGTTGTCTCACTGGACCGCCAAACCTGATGCCAAGTGGTGCACAAAAGTGCCACAGACCTGACAGGTATGGAAGTTGCTCTGCAGTGACAACTGACTTGCTGAGTGATGCCATCCATTGGCCATTTGAGTGACTCTTCCTCATGCCATCAGGTGGTGTGCCACTGACCCTGTTGGGTTCATCTGCCGCATTGCACCAAAAAGCGCCCCGCTGCCAGCGCCTTATTGGTGATGTACTATTTAACCCATAGCTGGAACCCAGGCAGATGCTACCACTCCGGGCCAGAGCAGTAATGGTAATTAAGGGGTAAGACCACTTTACCCAATTCTCAAGTCCTCCCGGACCTGAGACTCACCACCAGTTGCAGTTTAAAGTCATACCCAGGACTAAAATTATGCAGTGTGCTATATTGATGAATGGTAATATACATGGCCAAGCACTGTTCAATTTATTTTAGTGTTATTTATCATCTTTACAGTAATGCTGTACATTATTACTAATATACAGTAACTTGTCAGCTACAGCTGTTAAACACACAGCCTTGGTTTCTGAGGCTCATCTGGGACTCTTTATACACAATTATGTGTGGATATGTGTGTAAAAGAGTATTTGAGGAAATGATGAGTCCACACACATATGGAACCATCCCTTTTCCTCAAGTCAACATGACATCAGCAGATGAATCAGGGATGTTACTTTGAACTTTCCCCTTTAATAGTTTTCCATTGCTGTGACTGTCTGTGTTTAGTGTCAAAGGCACAGGTGGGGCAATGTGGATAGGGACAGGGACAGGCCATTTGGCAGGGAAGTGAGTAGGGCTGTGACTTGTAACTGTCCTCTGCAGAGCCTGTATGAAAATAAGATGGCAGGAAAGACCCTGAACGTTGGTCTTGGACTAAAATCTGAAAAAAATTGAAAGCAAAGAGGAAGTTGTGGCTTTTCCTGCATCAGACCAGCTACAGTGTGGGGTACCGCATGTCGCTGGTGACATCGAGAGATTCCTTTGACCTTACTGAACATACTGTTCAGCAGTTTCCTGACAGGAAGGAGAAAGCCAGAAATTAACTAACCAGCTTTTTCCTGTGTGACACACCCAAAATAGCATGTCAGAAGTGTTAATAACCTGAGGCATTGGTGGGATTTGGTTAAAAAAAATGACCAGCTAAAATCAGTGGCTAAATTATGTGGCAATTTCAGTGTACACTCAGCACAACATGAACATGCTAGTGCATCTCAAAAAATTAAAATATCATGAAAAAGTTCAATATTTTCCATCAGTTATTTAAAAAAGTGAAAACTGAATATACTCTAGACTCATTATATGTAAACTAAAATGTTTCAAGCATTTTTCAATTTTAAGTTTGATAATTATGACCAGCAGTGCAAAAAAAAAATCTCAAAATATTAGAATATTTAATTTCGAGTTTGAGTAAAACTCATAGAAAATTTGAGTAAAACAGTATAAATACCGTGTATCTCTTGGTCTAGTTCAGTCCACACAACCACAATTATGGGGAAGACTACTGACTTGACAGTTGTCCAGAAGACGATCATTGACGCCCTCCACAAGGAGGGTAAGTCACAGAAGGTCATTGCTGAAAAGGCTGGCTGGAAAAGATGCACAAGCAACAGGGATGAGTGCAGCCTTGAGAGGATCCTCAAGAAAAGTCGATTCAAGAACTTGGGAAAGCTTCACAAGGAGTGGACTGAGGCTGGTGTCAGTGCATCAAGAGCCACCATGCACAGACGTCTTCAGGAAAGGGGCTACAACTGTTACATTCCTATTATCAAGCCCCTCCTGAACCAGAGACAATGTCAGAAGTGTCTTACCAGAGCTAAGGAGAGAAAGAACTAGACTGTTGCTCAGTGGTCCAAAGTCCTTTTTTCAGATGAAAGTAAATTTTGCATTTCATTTGGAAATCAAGCTCCAAGAGTCTGGAGGAAGAGTGGAGAGACACAGAATCCAAGGTGTTTGAAGTCCAGTGTGAAGTTTCCACAGTCTGTGATGATTTGGGGTGCCATGTCATCTGCTGGTGTCGGTCCACTGTGTTTTATCAAGTCCAAAGTCAATGCAGTGTCTACCAGGAGATTTTAGAGCACTTCATGCTTCCATCTGCTGACAAGCTTTATGGAGATGCTGATTTCCTTTTCCAGCAGGACTTAACACCTGCCCACAGTGCCAAAACTACTACTAAATGGTTTACTGACCGTGATATTACTTGCTTGATTGGCCAGCCAACTCACCTGACCTGAACCCCAGAGAGAAGCTATGGGGTATTGTCAAAAGGAAGATGAGAAACACCCGACCCAAAAATACAGACAAGCTGAAGGTCGCTATCAAAGCAACCTGGGCTTCAATAACACCTCAGCAGCACCACAGGCTGATCGCTTCCATGCCACATCCCATTGATGCAGTAATTTGTGATAAAGGACCCCAACCAAGTATTGACTATAAACGAACATACTTTTCAGAAGTTGGACATTTCTGTATTGTAAATCCTATTTTGATTGAACTTAGGAAATATTGTAATAACTTGAGATACTGGATTTCTGATTTTCATGAGCATAATCATCAAACTAAAAAAAGGCTTGAAATATTTCACTTTACATGTAATTAATCTATATAATAAGTGGCAAAGTTTGTTTGTTTGTTTGTTTGTTTGTTTGTCTTGACCTAACACCACCATTTCTCAATGGATTGTCACCAAATTTGGCAAGTAGGTCCGAGGATGACCTGAAATTTTGCAGATATAAACAAAATTCATTTACGGGCCCCAGGGAGGTCCCTGGGGGGCACAACATCCACCCACCCCCTCCCTCAATGCCTTTCACGGTACATTTATTAACAAACTCTCAACGGATCTTCACTAAACTTGGCACGTAGGTACAGGAGAGAGCCACAATTTGACAGAACTCAGAAATTTCATATTTGGGCCCCAGTGGGCCCCTGGGTAGTGGAAGTTTGGATTTTTGTTTGTCTTGGGTTAACATCACCATTTCTTGACAGATCTTCACCAAGTTTGACATGGAAGTCTGGGGCAACCCAGAATTTTGCAAAATCCAGGCAACACTGGGTAACTTGCTAGTATATAATATATGAAAGTTTACCCTTTTGAAATAAATAATGAAAAAAAGAACTTTTACACAATATTCTAATTGTTTGAGATGCACTAATAATTCTTGGTCAGGTTCTATAACACTGTGATAATGTGTGTTCTTCATGTCGGATTATGTGATGAAGATCTTCTACTGGTAGACCTGTGATTAAAGAAGAAAAATGACTGCCTTCCATTTACATCATTAATCAGCACAATCTGTGCTAATGCAGAAAAGAAGCTTGAGGTAATGTGTTTTCTTTCCCCTGTTCATTACCATGTTTCGTTTGTTTTGCCATTGCTGCTATATAGCTACTTTCTAGCTGCTCTGTGAGTTTTGTATGATTGTACCTCCTCTTCTTGATTCTATGCAAATTAGATGTGACGTAGTAAAGTGACAAATGTAAATGATTAGCTAGAGTGTTTCCATTTGGCTGATCCTATGGTTTGTGTGTGGGGTGGGGTGGGGTGGGGAGGAGTTGTATTTTCAGATTGGTGCTGAAACTTTGGTTTGCTCTAAACTTTTTGACCACTTGGTCCATGTTGTGAATGAAGCATGATCATATGACCACCAGAGGGGAACCGTCAGGACCTTCTAGGTGTTCAGAGAAACCCAAACATATCAGCATTTCAAATGTTATATTTAATTTCTTTTATTCTTGAATTTCTTTCATAATGTCATTATAATTATTCTCTTCTAATTCTAATTTGGCCTCATTTTCAATCAAATGTGCTTCAGAAATGAAAGGGTTACTGTCCTGAAAACATTAAAATCGAGTTCTCCAATGAGATTGTTTTGTTTGTTGTCTCTAGGCGGAGAAGAGTTTAGAGCTGCTCACTCATTGGTTAGGACTTCATTGCCGGGACAGAAGGCCATGGCGGTGTATGTTTATGTAGGAAGTGACAGATTAATTAATTAACCAATCAGATTTTGATTTATAGTGAGAGGGACCAAAAATTTATCGCCGTTGGCCTTCTAGAAGGCTTAACCACAAATCGATGCCGTTAGCACAGCAGTGAAGTCACCTTCCAGCCCATGTAACGTTCATCAGTAGTGGTAACGAATGCTAATAAAGCGGTCAAGCCAGTGCTATCGAGAGCTACAGGCTAATGACCAAGAAACTAAGATTTCTGTCTCCAGACTGTTCTTCCACAGTATTTTTTACTCAGACTTAAGGATTCATTTCTTTGTGTAATTTACTGAGTTACTTTTAAAATCAAAATCAGCAGCTACACACAACGGAGCGACCTGGCAGCCTGACGCTAATCCCTTACAAAATCCTTTACCCTGTTGCTTTTCTGGTGTCTGGCTAAGGTTTGGCTGAGCTCAAGTCCTAGCTCTAATAGTAATGGTTTGCCACTGATAACCACATGATGAAAAACCACATTTGTAGAAAATACAACCTGCTAAAAACTCAGTGCTCCTGTGATAGTTTTATTGATCTAGATGTGATTATTTTTTAATCACTGAAAGGCTGTGTAAAACAAATGGTTACAGACGCCAACTTGACAAAACTAAACCAATACAAATAAGGCTTTTGGTCAGCAAACATAATCGATGACTGACTGTTTGTGGTGTAGTAAATTGTGTAATTTCCTTCTTTTGTGGTCAAACTATCTCTTTAATCCTTTAAAAAACATACATCCTATGAAAAGTCTCCACCCTGATAGAGTGGCCAAAGAAAATGTAGTACTCAACCTTTCATCTCAGACTCCTAAATCATCACTTTCATTAATCACCTCTTTGGTCATTTTCATTGTATAACCAGAACAGGAGCTGGCATTGTACTGGATAGATGTAGAAATTAAACAAATCTCACATCTGGTCTAAACTGTGTCCATATGGAATGCTTTAGTGATGAGTGTTAAAATGAGTGTTGCATGAATATAAGTCAGTAGAGACTCCAGGACTGATTGTGTGTACAAATGATTCTTGCTCTTATAAAAACATTCCCATGTGTGTTTAAGTGATGAGTAGCGTTCCTGTCATGACAAAACTTTTAAGGGAAAACTATAACATTTCATGCTGAACACTTTTCTCCAGTCATCATGACAAAGACTGTTAACTCACACGGAAGATTTTCCTCTGGGTTTGAATTGATTCGTGTGTTCTGAAGCCCCTACTGACCAGCGGTTGGATTAAATGAAGAGTGCCTGACCCAAACGATCCTGCTCTCAACCTCTCACCCTGTAAAGCCAGTCTTCAGAAGGTTTAGCTCTCTGATCTCATTAGGACCGTGGAAGGATGGAGACCTGATGCCCGGCACACACCAGTGGGAGCTGAAAGAGTCAAGAGCTCTATGTGTGGCATTCACTCAGCTTCCTGTTTATCTGTATTTATCTTGTAAACAGTCCCTGCCTTTCTGCAGTCTTTCACTGCAGGGACACCGTCCACTCTGACCTTTCTGACCCTTTGGAAAGAGATGAAGAGATCTTCTCCCTCTCTGATCCTCTATCATCAAAAACATTCTTTGCTCCACATATACAGAGCACACAGGATGAGGAATAGCTTCAACTTTGCTGAATTATCATAGATAATTAAGATAGCATGGCGACAATTCAATTCGAATTTATGCAGCATTTTTGACAATACATTTCCATGTCACTTAGCCTGGGGTCATTGATTTGTTTTGTCTTGAGAGGTTCAGTAATACAATTCAAAGTGATTTATACATAAACAACAACAACAACAACAACAACAACAACAACAACAACAAATAAAATAAAATAACCTCAATGAGGCTGGAGCTCATACCGGCCACTGTTTTGTGTGTGAGTTTGAAATCCGATCACTCCTGTAGGAGGAGTAGCGATTTTTGTGAAATTGTATATGACCCCTGTGTAGCCTCATCCACGGCAGGTGGTGCCACCTGGTGAACAATTCTTGTTGGAATCTGTCTTTAGAATCTTCTGGGTGAGTTTCAGTGAAAACATCACAGCAGTTTACGAACAGTAGCATTTACAGTGGTGCTTGAAAGTTTCTGAACCCTTTAGAATTTTCTATATTTCTGCGTAAATATGGCCTAAAACATCATCAGATTTTCACACAAGTCCTAAAAGTAGATAAAGAGAACCCAGTTAAACAAATGAGACAAAAATATTATACTTGGTCATTTATTTATTGAGGAAAATGATCCAATATTACATATCTGTGAGTGGCAAAAGTAGGTGAACCTTTGCTTTCAGTATCTGGTGTGACCCCCTTGTGCAGCAATAACTGCAACTAAACGTTTGCGGTAACTGTTGATCAGTCCTGCACACCGGCTTGGAGGAATTTTAGCCCGTTCCTCCGTACAGAACAGCTTCAACTCTGGGATGTTGGTGGGTTTCCTCACATGAACTGCTCGCTTCAGGTCCTTCACAACATTTCCATTGGATTAAGGTCAGGACTTTGACTTGGCCATTCCAAAACATTAACTTTATTCTTCTTTAACCATTCTTTGGTAGAATGACTTGTGTGCTTAGGGTCGTTGTCTTGCTGCATGACCCACCTTCTCTTGAGATTCAGTTCATGAATTTAGAATTTGCTGGTATAATTCAGAATTCATTGCTCCATCAATGATGGCAAGCCGTCCTGGCCCAGATGCAGCAAAACAGGCCCAATCCATGATACTACCACCACCATGTTTCACAGATGGGATAAGGTTCTTATGCTGGAATGCAATGTTTTTCTTTCTCCAAGCATAACGCTTCTCATTTAAACCAAAAAGTTCTATTTTGGTCTCATCTGTCCACAAAACATTTTTCCAATAGCCTTCTGGCTTGTCCACGTGATCTTTAGCAAACTGCAGATGAGCAGCAATGTTCTTTTTGGAGAGCAGTGGCTTTCTCCTTGCAAGTCTGCCATACATACCACTGTTGTTCAGTGTTCTCCTGATGGTGGACTCATGAACATTAACATTAGCCAATGTGAGAGAGGCCTTCAGTTGCTTAGAAGCTACCCTGGGGTCCTTTGTGACCTCGCTGACTATTACACGCCTTGCTCTTGGAGTGATCTTTGTTGGTCGACCACTCCTGGGGAGGGTAACAATGGTCTTGAATGTCCTCCATTTGTACACAATCTGTCTGACTGTGGATTGGTGGAGTCCAAACTCTTCAGAGATGGTTTTGTAACCTTTTCCAGCCTGATGAGCATCAGCAATGCTTTTTCTGAGGTCCTCAGAAATCTCCTTTGTTCGTGCCATGATACACTTCCACAAACATGTGTTGTGAAGATCAGACTTTGATAGATCCCTGTTCTTTAAATAAAACAGGGTGCCCACTCACACCTGATTGTCATCCCATTGATTGAAAACACCTGACTCTAATTTCACCTTCAAATTAACTGCTAATCCGAGAGGTTCACATACTTTTGCCACTCACAGATATGTAATATTGGATCATTTTCCTCAATAAATAAATGACCAAGTATAATATTTTTGTCTCATTTGTTTAACTGGGTTCTCTTTATCTACTTTTAGGACTTGTGTGAAAATCTGATGATGTTTTAGATCATATGTGACAAGTCATGGAATCCACGGACACATGTCGGCCAAAACGAATCCGAGAAATTCGCAAAAGAAGCATTAATGCTTCTTTTGTGATTTTCTCGGATTCGTTTCGGCTGACATGTGTCTGTGGATTCCATGACTCGTCACATATTTATACAGAAATATAGAAAATTCTCAAGTGTTCACAAATTTTCAAGCACTACTGTAATGTGATGAGTCACCCGAAATTTTCAAACGCTCATAAAATGTTAAATATGACAGGTTGTACCACCGTCTTGACAATTTTTATACATACCAACCTGGGGAAGATTCCATATGAGTTTGATCAAAATCTGATCACTCCTGTAGGAGGAGTCACGATTTTCATGAAATTGCACACACGTGAACCCTGTGTAGCCGCATCCATGGTAGGTGGTGCCACCTGGTGAACAATGCTTGTTGAAATATGTCTTTAGAGTCTTTTGGGTGAGTTTCAGTGAAAACATCCCAGCAGTTTACAAAGACTAGTGTTTAATGTGATGAGTCACCCAAAAATTTCAGATGCCCATAAAATTGTAAATATGACAGGTGGCACCACCATCTTGACAACTTTTATGCACACCCACCTGGGGAACACTGTATGTGAGTTTGATTTAAATCTGATCAATCCTGTAGGAGGAGTAGCGTTTTTTTATAAATTGTGGACAGATGATGGATGGACAATGATGGACGACGGACAATCACATAAGCTAATCCGGCCTGGCCTACAGCTGGATTAGCTAAAGCTATGTTTCTGGGCAGCATTTACACTGTATTGGTATAAAGACAGTTTCCACTTGTTAAGTCTGATGTTATTTGCCACTTCCATGTCCAAACGCCCCTTCAGCGTTGCCAATGTAGAGACTTTGGTGATATTTTTTTATACTTCAATAGCAACTTAAAAAAAGCCTAGTGACAAATCTAGTCACTTTTTCAGCACACATTAGTAACTGTCCTGAACTCAATATGGCTCTCCAGTTCACATCACAGCCGCTGTTATATGGGTTTAGGTTCGCTCGTCTCGCAGCGTAATGCCCAATCACTGATAACCATAGTCCACCCAACCAATCACTGATCACCACTGTTTGTCCCACCCTCTCGCCTCTTTGTTCTTCATTTTAAACTTTCTTTTTGGAGATATTACATGTTATAAGTACTAAAAGCGAGTAAATGTTTTCCCTCATGGCAATTGCATGGTTTTTCTTTTTCTTTTTCTTTTTTTTTTGACTTGGATCTATTCAAAGAATGAGGAACATAACACTGAGGCATATTGAGAAGATGTGGCTCAGGACTGGAAATATGGTTATTACATCATGGATGCAAGTGGTTAGCAACAATATTCAGATACTGTGGCATTCAAATGGTGCCCAGTGTGCAACAAGCAAACATTCCACACACTATTACACCACTACAACCACCACCACCACCACCAGCTTAACCTATTGACATGGATTCATGCTGTTGATTCCAAATTCTGACCCTGTCATCTACATGCTGCAGCATAAATAGACTCATTGGATCAAACGTCATTTTTTTCAGTCCTCAACTTTCCATTTTTGGTGACTTTGTGCCTACTGTAGCTTAGATTCCTGGGTGGCACGATGGTGTGATGGTTAGCACTGTCACCTCACAGCAAGAAGGTTCCGGATTTGAACCTCATGACCAATGGGGACCTTTCTGTGTGGAGTTTGCATGTTCTCCCCATGTCTGTGTGGGTTTCCTCCCACAGTTCAAAGACTTGCAGGTTAGGTAAAATACCCATCCACTGGGGTTGCACAAGTCAGTGCATACTTATGCCGCTTTTCCACTACCAACGCGGCTGAGTTGGGCTGAGCCGTGCCGTGCTGAGTTGGGCTGAGTCGAACTGAGTGGGGCTGTTGGAGTTGTATTTCGACTACAACCGCGCTGAACCGTGCTGGCTGGAAGTGGGTGGACACATTGGGTGGAGTTAGCGAAAGTGGGTGGACGTCACGTGATGTCATTAGGCGGCGCAAACAGTGACATCAGTGACCTTTTAAGTGGTAATCTCACGACCCGGATATTAAACAATAAACATGGAGGACATGGAGTCGTTAGTGTTGCTGGTCTTGGTGCTGTGGCTTGTTGTCACCGACAATGCCAACAGATACTGGCAAGAGCGTATAGATGAGGCGAGGCGCATAAGGCTTCAGAAATTCTCGTAATTCGTAATTATTCTTCTTCCGGGTTTATGGTGTTTACAGATCCCAGCATGCTCGCAGGGCATGTGAGGACACTCCTCCTCAACAATCAGTGCACAGGGGAGTGTCTCCTCACGCCCCTAGCCCCACTCGGCTCGGTTTGGCTCGCTTCAGCCCTACTCCAAAACCGTGCGAGTTTTGGGGGCTGAGCAGGGCTGAAGCGAGCTGAGTCGTGCTGCTCTGAGGTAGTCGAAACGCGAGCCGTGTCAGGCTGAAGTGAGCTGAAGTGAGCTGAAAAAGGGTAGTGGAAAAGGGCCATTTGTCCCAAGCCTGGATAGATTGGGGAGGGTTGCATTGGGAACCCTCTGGGCTCATAAATTGGGAAGAATGATCTGCTGTGGTGACCCCTAACCAGAGCAGCCAAAAGAAGAAGAAGAAGAAGAAGAAGAAATAGCTCAGGTTCCTGTCCTTGGCTGACAGGACTGGAAACTTGTGTGGTCTATGGTCATTTCCTGTAAATCTGTGCCTTCTTGTCAGCCTAAGCCAATCTCTTTTGAGCCCTTTCAACAGTTCCACCCACAGAACTGACACTCACTGATTGTTGTTGTTGTTGTTGTTGTTGCAACACCATTCTGTGTCAGGTCTAGAGGCTTTAGGTCTTCATCTTTTATTCTATAGAAACAGCTTGCACATTGACTTGTATGACCGATGCAACACATAAACAGATTTTTAAAAGTGTGTAATTTTTGATATGGTGAAGTTTCCTGTGACAACATTTTTGGAAGGAGTCTCCAGTACCAGCAGTTTTTGTAAGTGTGTTTCATAAATATAATACAATAAGCAGCATTTTGTTTTTAATTTCAAGAGGCAAAAAGAGAGAGACTGATTGTTTACTGTTGCTATAATGTAAGTGGTAGCAAGACCTAACTTGCGGTGGGTTTCCCAAAAGCCTCTTAACACTGAAAGCATCTTAACTAGGAGAGAGAGCATTCATTGTGCTGCTTGCTCTACCATTTAACAACCCACCCCTGTTTTGCAGCTGTTACACCATTAAATTGAACTATAAACCAATAACTCTCAAATTCCTTCCTATGCCACATCAGGCAATGCTGATCTCCGTTTCTATAGCCCTTGGCTTCTCGCCTGTTACATAGCTAAGGTTACAGTGGGGGGCTGGTCCTCTGGTAAGCACAAGAGTTTGAGTCCTTTTTCACATCTGTATTGTGGTGCCTCGCCAGATGGCAGTAGGTACCATTTTAATGATGGTCTTTGGTATGACCCAACCATGAGTAGAACTCATAATCTCCAGGTCGAGAGGCAAACAGGCTAACCACTAGGCCAACTTGCAGCTATAAACCATTAAAATGTACTTTAACCTCTTCGGACCAGCGTTTCCGCTAGAAAAAAATTCTGCCGGTCAAAGTGACCGGCAGAGGTTTCACCTTCCGGACATTTTGATAACATGCCAGTCAAATATTCCATCGTTCCTAATTAGCCTAGTGCAGAAAAATTGGAAGTAGACTAGTAGCTTAAAGAATGAGAATTAGACCATATAAAAATAATGCAACATGGTTATTGGCCTTACTTTCAAATAATTCCATGAACACTCGTTGCGCAAACGACCCCATGCGTTATTCGCACGAGGTGCCCGAGTTATTTTTAAGAAATGTATAATTAATGATGAACCAGCAATCATCCTTCCCCATATCAAACAAATCAGAAAAAAATACAGGTTATTCCTTGTGGTTTAATAAACTAATCCCCCTTCCCCATATCAAACAAATAAGACTAAATAACAGCCTAATAATAACACTGTGTCTTGACGTGCACCTGAATGGTGCAGGTGCAGGTTAAATTGTCAAATAGTAGGCTAACTATCAAATTATTCATAACACTGCCTCGTATAATTGAACTCCTACTTTTTACGCTGTTTGGCGGTGTTGAAGTTGGCAGCTGCCGACATGAAATCGAAACTTTGCAGTGTCTCTCCACAACTGGCGATGCGCATAAGTCGCGTAACCTTGTTCTCTGAGAGGTGACTTTGCTGCTTCGTCTTGATCCGATTCTGCAGCGAAAACCCCCTCTCTGCAGGAACACTCAAGACAGGGATCACACAGGCTATTTTGGCGAGCTTGGCCCACTCTGGAAATATTTCGTTGAAATCCCGTATGAGGACTTCACAGGCTGTGGCGAATTGCAATCCTCCATAGCCACGGAGCGCTGTCATCACAGCGAGGGCATCTCGTCGCAGGGCCACGGCATCGATAAGAGTGGTGTCTGCAGACTCAACGCTTGTGAAATGGGAAACAACCATTCTGATCATTACCACCAATTACCTCACATCTCAGCCATGGGAACTTTTCACTCCATTCCGAACGAAACCCCCGACACTTTTGCTTTTTCTCTGGAGGTGGAGCTGTCGGCACATCTGGGACAGAGCGTTGATCATGGGATTCACCATCACCTCTCTTGTGAGTCGCATCTGGCCTCTGAAAAAAACTTTTAAGGCTAGTCTGCCTGGGATCGGCCATATTTTAACTTAGCCTAGGTATTTGTTTGTTAGCAGAAGACGTTAGCCGCGTTCACTAAACAAAGTGGTTGTCATGTTTATTTTTACGCAGATTACGCTGTAGAATCTTTGCTGCAAACAAACGCTGGTCGGCCAATCACACATGTTTCTTCCGATGTGTTTTTATTAGGTTAAATTATTTTATTTTAATATTGTGTTACTACATTAGACCTAAATGGTAGTATTATTCTGAAATTCAAATTGTGTTAGAGAGACGGGATTATTAGTCAATTTCAATCGGACAATTTGACCGGTGAGATTTCATTTTCTCTGATTTTTTTTTTTTCCAGCCAATGTCCGGTAATTACCGGACAATGGAATGTCTGCTGTGGACATACAGTAATGTGTACAATTGTACACATGGAGTTCCATAGCATTTTTCCTTGTGTCCAAAGGGGTTAATGAATAAAAATTTTAATTGTTAACAAATTGTTGTCATATAAGAGGAATAAACACTTTAGGATACATGCTTGGAGGATACTTGTTGGGGAAGGATACTTGGGGGAAGCCATGGCCTAATGGTTAGAGAAGCAGCTTTGGGAAAAGTTGCTGGTTAGATTCCCTGGACAAGCAGGAATGGCTGAAGTGCCTTTGACCAAGGTATCCAACACCAACTGCTCCCCAGGCTGCTCTGGGTATGTTGTACATCGCTCTGGATAAGAGCATCTGCTAAATGCCATTAATGTAATGTACTGTAACACTGTCACTTGGCTATATCACACCAGCTGTTCATTAATATCATCCCCTGTCATGTTTTATTCATTATGCAGCTAGCTAGCTGTGTTATTTAAAGTCCAGTAATCTATTTGTGTTGAGAATCAGAAATAAAGGGGCGGCACGGTGGTGTAGTGGTTAGCGCTGTCGCCTCACAGCAAGAAGGTCCTGGGTTTGAGCCCCGGGGCCGGCGAGGGCCTTTCTGTGCGGAGTTTGCATGTTCTCCCCGTGTCCGCGTGGGTTTCCTCCAGGTGCTCCGGTTTCCCCCACAGTCCAAAGACATGCAGGTTAGGTTAACTGGTGACTCTAAATTGGCTGTAAGTGTGAATGGTTGTCTGTGTCTATGTGTCAGCCCTGTGATGACCTGGCGACTTGTCCAGGGTGTACCCCGCCTTTCGCCCATAGTCAGCTGGGATAGGCTCCAGCTTGCCTGCAACCCTGTAGAAGGATAAAGCGGCTAGAGATGATGAGATGAGATGAGATCAGAAATTTCACTCCTGCTAGTTCATCGTCAATCCTCAATAAGCATTATGTGATTGGCTGTATGAAAAATGCCCTTAAAGCATAGTTGCTAAAACAAATCGAGCTCAGTTGTAATATTAGTTTATAAGCATGACTCTGGTGGTGAAACGAACAGGAAAACTTTCCCCTGTTTCACGCTGATCAAGTTATTCATCATCTCTTTGATCAGGTCATTGCTGGTGATGTCATGGTTCATGGCTGCTGTGCCTCGTTGAAAGCGTTACGCTGATGTATCGACTGGTGAGCGCTCTTATGTACAGTGTTGCTATGGTGACATCACAGTGCTGTATTACTGGAAAGAAAACACATGTTGCAATTACAGTCTCTATGATCCGACATGGAAGTCCATAGAGAGGAAAGGAAAGTGAGTGGTTTGGCGTCAGAGAGAGCTCTCTTTCTTTCACTGACTCCTTTTGGACTCGGTACACACCCAATGCAAACTTCCCCTCACAGCTGCTTACGTGAAGCTGTTTAAGAGCTGCTGTATACTGTAACAATCCCGAAGTGGAGATAAATCCACAAGCTCAAGGGTCCGAGGTTAACCCACTTCCTGTGGGGATGTTCTCCCTCTCATCTTGGGCTTCAATCAAACGCAAAAGCTTCACAGATACTTATCCATGTGCAAATGCCCTTCCCTTGGCTTGGTGCCATGCCAGTTCTACTGTGTTTACGTTACTTTTTCCCCCTATAGTGTCAGATTAGATAAAACCCCATTTAATCTCTTAAGGGATCAAATCAAGATGACTTGTGGAAACTGCTGCATCAACATTTTTTAACCATTGTTTTTTGGATATATATGTATGGCAGTGAATCACCCCCTACACTAACGACTGGGTCGTGACAAAGTGCGTCTGAGTCACTCCTGATAATTCAAGTAATTGGCAAGCCGTTGGCGATCTAGATTTGAGATTCGCTTTGAAATGTAGGGTGAAACAGCATGGCTGTTTACAGCACCATTTGCTTTGATGTGCTACTTGTAACACACAGGCATAAACCACACCCTCTTCCTAGCATCGAGTTGTTAGCAGCATGTCACGATGTTATGACATTACCATTACCAAATGCCACGATAAGACTCTGAGCCATCGTGGTGTGAATCTAGCACTCTTGAGGCCACTTAATGAATGCCTGGTGTTAGATTCAGCATTATATGCAAACTAATTGCATTTACGCTATTTTAGCAGTTCAATATGTATTAATATGCAGAGAAGCTCACCACTGTTCTTCATCCACTGTGAAAATGGTAAACCAATCTATAATACATGGATTTGCCTGGAAGGGATGAAGCGCTAAATGCATTGAAAATGTACAAATGCAATGTCTTCACTCTCAACTTAGACAGCTTAATGAATTATGAGTGCAGTTAAAAGCCCGTTTGAATGACTCACAATTAGATTTTACTACAGTGATGAAAATCACAAGTTGCACAAGTGTATTTACTGTTGAGTTCTTATAGTTATTCCTCTGGTTTCACTGGTCACATGAATTGAATGGGTTTAATCCAAACCTCAGTTACTCAAAAACAAGTAGCCCATAAATAACAGAGGAAATACTGGAGGAAAGTTCAGGAATTAAAAGGTTTGACTCTGATAAATAGCCCAGATATTATTGTACATGTTATTGGACACATAGTTGGATCATGTTCATGAAATAATTTTATACTGATAGGGTGCATGGAATTTATCTTACAGTTAAAGGTTACAAAATTTGAGATCCCCTCATTTATTGGCTGAACATTAGCATTTTGTGTCTGTTCAGGATCATTGTTGTGTTCACTGCAGTAGCAGATTTCTAAATTGCCTTCTCAAGTGGCGGACACTAATTTGGAAATAGTCTGGCACTGACAAACATAAGGATGGCTGGATGGATAGATGGATGGATGGATGGATGAATTGATGGATTTGCTTTGATGGATGGATGGATGAATGGATGGATTGATTGATGCTTGGATGGATGGAAGAATGAATTAATGTATGGGGTGGGTGGATGTATGTATGTATGGATTGATGGGTGGATGGAAGAATGGATGAATGGGTGGATGGCTGTATGGATGGAAGAATGGATTAGTGGATCCATGGGTGGATGGAAGACTGGATTAATGTATGGATGGATGAATGAATTGGTGCTTTGATGGGTGGAAGAATGAATTAATGTATGGGGTGGGTGGAAGTATGTATGTATGGATTGATGGGTGGATGGAAGAATGGGTGGATGGCTGTATGGATGGATTAATGGATTAGTGGATGGATGGATGCATGGGTGGATGGAAGACTGGTTTAATGTATGAATGGATTGGTGCTTTGATGGGTGGGTGGATGGATGAAAGAAAATAATGCATGTGTTTTCTGGATGTCCATAAATACGGTAAAGCATTTTTCTATTAAGAACCATGGAATAAGTGCTTGGATTAAAGTTATTCTGTGCCTCATGGGCCATTGGTTTAGCTGGCTCATTTCATATGTGACCTTTTTAATGTCCTTGATGAAGGTAACAAGACAAAAGCTGGTGGCTGACTGTGGGCATAAAAACAATACCTTTTAAGGTTTTCTTTATTTTATCAGTGCACTACGACCTTAGTAACAATCAACACCCAGTATCATCACAAACTGAATGAACATGTTTTTGTTCAATCTTGCAACTCTGAATATTTTTTACTGGTGTAGAATGTAAGAAATAAAAACATGTACATGTTAAGATGTAAAATGACACAACAGAGATGTTTCTTGCATGCACATTGTGTGATACAGTATGTGTAACCAATTAGCAACTTGGGATCTGGTAGCTCCGCCCCCAAGCACTGTTAGGTGCTGTTCTTGCTACCGAACAGCATTTAACTGGACCCTTTGATACAGACCAATGAGGAAAAAAAATGAACGTGCCAAAAGTTTTGTTTGATTGAACAAGGTCTGTTTATTTGAGTTACATCTTGACTCTGATTACTGTGTCTCTCGAGTAAGCTAAACACAAACTCTCAGATTTTCACTGTAGCCTTTAATTTGTTATTTACTCATCTGTTTAGATGAAGCACACAGTGCTGGTGACAAAGCGTTGTAGGAAAGTTAAACCATATCTCAGACAGTTCTCTGGAAAACTCATAAAGAAAGTTCATTCTTGACAGACAAGACTTTCTCTTGGTAGTTAGTGCTCTGTTATATAAACACAAGGTTCAGATCAGGAGTCATGGTCTTGGGTGGCCTCATTAAGCCTCTGCCTGGTGAGATAGAGCAAGAATCACCAAATGATGTCATTTCTCCTCTTTCATTCCCTTTAGAGAGGAGCAGCTCAGATTAACGGCTGCTTCTGACTCGCTTACAATGAGAAATCCTCTCTCCATTCAAATAGACTACACGATCGTCCAAGTTTACTATAAGTATGCTCCAAAAAAAAAAATCTTTTGAGTATTTCCTGTTATAAAATACTAATAAACCAAATTGTACTAATTTCAAGCTTTAAATTTGCTGACCTTATATTGGTATGTAATTGGGGTAGCCATGGCCTGAAGGTTAGAGACGCAGCCTTGGGCCCAAAGGGTCACTGGTTTGATTCCCAGGACCAGCAGGAAAATTGTGGGGGGGGTTGAGTGAATGAACAGCACTTTCCTCTCCCTCTGTATCATGGCTGAATGGTCTTGAGCAAGACAAACTAAAGTCTTCTGCAAACAAATGCTTTAATTTAAATTATCTTCACCAAAATGATGAAGATAATTTATGGTCATGAGCTTTGGGTAATGACAGAAAGAACAAGATTGCGGATGCAAGCGGCTGAAATGAGTTTCCTTCGCAGGGTGGCTTGGTGCTCCCTTAGAGATAGGGTGAGAAGCACAGTCACTCGGGAGGAGCTCGGAGTAGAGCCGCTGCTCCTCCACATCGAGAGGAACCAGCTGAGGTGGCTCGGGCATCTTTTTCGGATGCCTCCTGGACGCCTCCCTGGGGAGGTGTTCCAGGCATGTCCCCCCGGGAGGAGGCCCCGGGGAAGACCCAGGACACGCTGGAGGGACTATGTCTCTCGGCTGGCCTGGGAACGCCTCGGTGTTCTTCCCGAGGAGCTGGCCGAGGTGTCTGGGGAAAGGGAAGTTTGGGCTTCCATGCTTAGACTGCTGCCTCCGCGACCCGGTCCCGGATAAGCGGAAGAAGACGAGACGAGACGAGACAAGACATTACTGGCATTTAGCAGACACTCTTATCCAGAGCAACATACAACATGCCTGGGGAGCAGGTGGGGTTATAGGCTGCTAGTGCAGGGACTCAAACCAGCAACCTTTTGGTCCCAAAGCTGCTTCTCTAGCCATTAGGCTATGGCTTCCCACCTGCCAGTGGCACAAGAACTGAAGAATTTCAACCTTTAAATTCAAGCTCACGTTGATTGATTTTGTACATTCCTGTTAAAGGTGCTTCTGGTGAAAATTTGCTTCCCTCCTTCAATTTCGCTAAATTGCCTGATTTATTTTTTAACATCATTACTCTGATCTTGCTCCTGCTCCAAATGCAACCAATAATGTGACTCATTTCTAATTTTAATTTTTTTTCTTCCTGTTAACTGCTGTCACCCCTCCCCCATTCCCTTCACACCCACTGTTCTGGTCCTGGTCTTGACTTGATCTCAATCCCTCAAAGTCTTGGTCTCAGTACACTCTGGTCTTGGTCATGACATTTACCCTGTCCACACTAGGGATTTTGTACCGATATGAAACTACTTTCGTACCGCAACACCTGTCCACACTAGCAACTATACCGGTACTGTAGCGGTATAACTGTATCAGTACGAAACCCACAAATGTATGGGTTTCGTACCGGTACAGTATCAGTACTGTAGCGCTTCGCGTAGTGTGGACAGATGAAGCGGCTCTGTATCGGTACAATATAATGCGCATGTGCAAAGTCACACACCTCAATCGATGTCTTCGCTGAATAAAATAGTGAAGAACGGAGATTCGTTTGTTTCTTTCTCAACTGCCTCGCGTGTTTTATATGATTTGACTGAATAAATGACCACCAGAAATACAGACTGTACACTGACAACAAAAAGCACACACACATTGTTTCATCTGCCATATTCTCGGAAGGAAGTTACTTGGTAACCAAGGAAACATTTCGATCACGCGCATTTCAACTACCGTGAAAGAAAACCACAAACATTTCTTGCTAGTGTGGACAGATGCACTAAACTATACCGGTATACTTTGCATCGATACAGTTATACCACTTTCGTACCGGTATAAGTGTGAACACAGCATTGGTCTCAGTTTAGATGGTCTTGACAACAACACTTTAGCAGACGCTCTTATCCAGAGCGACATACAACATACCCAGAGCAGTTGGGGGTTAGGTGCCTTGCTCAAGGGTGTATCAGCCATTCCTACTGGCCTAGGGAATCGAACCAGCAAACTTTTGATCCCAAAGCTGCTTCTCTAACCATTAGACAATGGCTTAATGATAACTGCACTGTGTATCAGTTATTGTTTAATTTACTTTTATACATAGTAGTGAAAATATTTTAATCTCGCACCCAAATTCATATCAACTTGATGTTGATGAGTCGCTCTGTGCTTCACATATTTTGTCCTGGACATGAAAAAGCAAGCACTATTCTCATGTCTCAGTTCAGAAACAAGTGGTAGCTTCATATGTCTTAGAGGAACCACGATCAATCCCAGCCTGTGTAACAGGATAAGAGAAAGTCATATGTAGTTAATAGTTTATACACCACCCCAAAGTTAATCATTTTCCAATAACATATATTTTTAAATTAATTAAAGAATGACATGCCAGAGTTTCTAGTTAAAGCTAGACAGCCTTTCGATTTAATAAAATCGGTGAAAAAGTCATTGTGATATCTGTTTATTTCTGTAATATCTCACAAAATATCAGGCCATTCTGAGGCTGGGAAGTTATTTAATTTGAGGGGATTAAAGCAAATAATGTGCATGAAATCGCTCGACAGAGGAAGTCCGTGTGCGCATGCGCTGGTTTACCTTCTTCTTCTTCTTTTGGGTTTTACAGCAGCTGGCATCCACAGTGTTGCATTACTACCATCTACAGGTTTCCCTTTGAGCGTGCACTGACAGTTCCATCATTCTGTCGCTAAACGAACAGCTGATCACACCGAGGTGCTCGCTGAGCGCCCATATTTATTAGTTTGGTCCTGTGTTTCCTTTCTTTCGTATATAACATAACGTCTTTTCTTCTCGCTTTCTTTCCGTTACTGTAGTCAGTCTTTCACGTTTCATTCGCACACTCACGTCCTCCATTTTTCTCTCCTGTTTCAAATTTGTATCCCACAATGCCTTGCGTGAACGGGGAAAGCCTACCACGTGATGCATGACAGTATCTTGAATTGCGTCATGGTGAAGCAGGAAAAAATAGCGGAGAATTTAGAGCCACATCACCCTAAATACATTAATTGTTCTATTTAAAAAAAAAAAAAAATAATAATAATAATAAATTGGAAGTCTGTGATTCGAAGTCAGTAGCTTTCGGTCACTAAACAAAATAATTGGGTGTCGGGAAAATTCTTTTTATGATCTACACTTGAAAAATCTGAAAGGCAGTCTACCTTTAAATTTTAAATCATGTTGTGTAAAATCCACAAGTCATGTTAATTCCTGTTCCCACTTATGTTGCAGTAACTACAAACTACATATAGCTCTCTTACCATCTTTTTGCTTTTTCTCTCTTTTGAAGTTAATAATACAAAAAAAAAAGGTTTGTCATGGTATCAAGAAACCACAAAGCTCTCCCGTTATGAAGACTTTTCCATGTTGTCAAAATGTTCAATGCCCAAGAAGACCGTGAAGTCAGTGATGCTTTGTTTTGAAATGAAGCACTATTTCTGATTAAACTATATTACACACTGTAAAAAAAAAAAAAAAGAAAATGTCTTAAGTAAAGTCAGTTTAACTTGAATGTAGGCAGTGAACTAGTGAACAACACAACGTTAAGAAAATTACAAGAAAAAACTAATCTGTATAATTTTCTAAGTGCAAATGCAAACTATACTTTTATTACTTTTCATCTCTCTCTCTCTCTCTCTCTCTCTCTCTCTCTCTCCATGCCTTTTCTTTTCTTCCTTTGGAAGCTATAATTGTAGTTGACAGCAACACTAATAAAAACACCTTAAACTGTTAGAACATCTCACATTTATAATTTTACTTTGTTTACTGACCTTTTGACTTCGAGCTTGTGACAGCTAGAACATGTGATCACAGAGCATCGAACGGGGCACATTTCTTGTCAAATATTTCTTGACAGCCTTAAAATATAAACCGAACGAATTTGACGCCTTTTCCGTAGACTAGTGACTAACTGTGAAATATGTGAAGTCTGCGTGGAACATGACTGCGGCCGTGCTTCTATTTGACACGGCGAGCTGTTAGCAGAGGTGTTAAATTTCAGAGCTGATGGA
The DNA here is from genome assembly GCF_027579695.1 of Neoarius graeffei. NCBI lineage: Eukaryota > Metazoa > Chordata > Actinopteri > Siluriformes > Ariidae > Neoarius > Neoarius graeffei. The sequence goes on from NC_083577.1 coordinate 4,835,206, forward strand.
CCGTCGCTTTGTGACAGGGTTCAGACAGGACGAACTCCTCGCTAACAACAAGATGTCTAATAGAGAGGAAGGGACGGATGAGGAAACCGAATCAGCACCATGCACATCTGTCAGTGGGGTGACCTTGGGCAACAGCAAACGAACACAACATCATATCACTGTCAAACCACCAAGGAAAACTCTCCTGCTCTGGACAAATCGGCTGCGTTTTTGCAGATGAACAGAGATTTGCTATTTAACAAAGTGCAAAAGGAGCATGTCGGCTTTTGAGGGAAACAACGAAGCGAGCTTACGAGTCAGAAATGCACACTCAGTTATTTATCCCAGATGTTTTAATTAGAAAACATCAGGATGGCCGTAGCCTAGATGCATCATTATTAATCAAATTTGCAATGCAATTAGATAACAAGGTAACATCTTGTTGGAAATATGTTTTACATTTTCATGAGTCGGGTGTTTTAACCCAAAACCAGTCCAAGAACACACTCTGAGGAAACCTGACCTTTGTTTCATCTTGTTCAATTGTATTAACCAATTTAAAATACAAAACAAATCTTCTTCTACACTGTGATTACTTTTGACCACTTTGAAATTAAATCCAATTTTTTAGTACGTCACTGTATGCTGGTAAAAGAATTTCAAAAATAGCCATTCATATCATGGCATGTTTCCCCTCCCCCACGCAGAAAATGCTGATCGATCTTGAGGTAAAACTTAATGGTGGCCTTGGTGCAATATTTTATAGACTAATAACAGCCATGTGGGCGGCATGGTGGTGTACTGGTTATCACTGTCGCCTCACAGCAAGAAGGTCCGGGTTCGAGCCCCGTGGCCGGCGAGGGCCTTTCTGTGCGGAGTTTGCATGTTCTCCCCGTGTCCGCGTGGGTTTCCTCCGGGTGCTCCGGTTTCCCCCACAGTCCAAAGACATGCAGGTTAGGTTAACTGGTGACTCTAAATTGACCGTAGGTGTGAATGTGAGTGTGAATGGTTGTCCATGTGTCAGCCCTGTGATGATCTGGTGACTTGTCCAGGGTGAACCCCGCATTTCACCCATAGTCAGCTGGGATAGGATCCAGCTTGCCCACGACCCTGTACAGGATAAGCGGCTACAGATAATGGATGGATAACAGTCATGTGATGAAAGGTAATCACCAGACAACATATCATGCAACTTAGGAAAACATTACAGTGCAAATAGAAAATATACAAGACAATACACCAATCAGCTATAACATTAAAACCACTGGCAGGTGAAGAAGTGAATAACATTGATTACCTCATTACAGTGGCATCTGTCAAGGGGTGGGATATATGAGGCAGAAAGAAAAGAGAAGAGTCAGTTCTTGAAGAAGTTGATGTGTTAGAAGCAGGAAAAATGGGCAAGCGTAAGGATCTGAGTGACTTTGACAAGGGCCAAATTGTGATGGCGAAATGACTGGGTCTGATCATCTCCAAAATGGCACATCTTGTGGAATGTTCCCGGTATGGAGTGATTAGTACCTACCAAGGATCCAAAGGACACAACCGGTGAACTGGCGACAGGGTCATGGGTGTCGAAGCCTCCTTGATTTGCATGGGGCACGAAGACTAGCCTAGTGAAACTCAAAATGGCTTCTAGATACAATCTAAGATCGTCTGATGACAAACTCTGACTTCAGTTTCCCAATATAAGGACCCGAGCTACTTTGGGTGACCGATCGTTTACTGTCACAGCACCCAAACTATGGAACAGTTTGCCTGTGTTTATCCAAAATGCCATGAATGTAGATGCTTTTAAACACGTCCTGAAAACTCATCTGTTCAGGGAGGCATATACCAGTACACATTTTATTTTATTGTTTATACTATGGCATATTCAATTTTCATTTTCTTTACTATTACGGCATTAGTTTGATATAATTTGTATATAATATATATTTTAATGTCGTTTGTGTAATATATATATATATATATATATATATATATATATATATATATATATATATATATATATATATATATATATATAAAATTTACCAGCTGGGAGGTCCGTATGGTGAAATACTGTGACCGATGTCTTGAAAGTACTGAGCAAGGCCCTCTGGGCTGAGGTCAGTTTTCAAGGCTGAGGTCACAGTATTTCACCATATGGACTGACCTTAAGCTGATCAATAATATATTTATTTTTTTCTTTACCAAATTCTAACAGAAAACGAGAGCACCCGAAAGGGAAAACCGAGCTGAGCCACCATTTTGAATCCTCATTCACGGCTGTAATGCAAATTGCTTCCTCCTCGGTATACAAGTGCACTTCCATGGCAGGAAAAAAACTACATTTTGCCGCCTATGTAGTCCCCTATTTATACAAATAGGAGTCAATCAGGATTCAGCCATGTTTTTGCTCTGCGTTAGCAACAGTTACAGATTTTTAGCTTTCTCCTGAAAAGTTTTCTTTTATTTCTTCTTCCTCAGGGTAGTAAAACTCGCTTTTGCTGTGAAGACTGTCGTTATCGCTATCCATAATGTAAAATTAACGCTATTCTCCTGAGAAATGCTGGCAAAAATTTATAAGATTTTTGATAATCTTATAAATAAATCTTATAAAAAAGATAAATGTTGACAAAAATTGCTACCATGTTTGTTGTTGCTGTGAACGAGCAAGTCACCAGAGGTCCGTAACCGGGGTCTGTAACTGGGGTCCGTACCATAGGATACAGACCCGCTCGCCAGCCAATCAGAGCGCAGGATTTGATAGAAACCAGACTGCAAAAAAATAATTATCATTATTATACCCCCACTCTGAAGGAGGGGGGTATATTGTTTTTTTACCTCTGTCTGTATCTCCATAATTCCATATCTCAGTCCATCCAAAACACCCTTTTTCTCAGCAACCACAAGTCATAGCCACTTGGTATCAAGCTTCAGCTTGGGGTTCTGTACCATGTATACAACCCCGATTCCAAAAAAGTTGGGATAAAGTACAAATTGTAAATAAAAACAGAATGCAATAATTTACAAATCTCAAAAACTGATATTGTATTCACAATAGAACATAGACAACATATCAAATGTCGAAAGTGAGACATTTTGAAATTTCATGCCAAATATTGGCTCATTTGAAATTTCATGACAGCAACACATCTCAAAAAAGTTGGGACAGGGGCAATAAGAGGCTGGAAAAGTTAAAGGTACAAAAAAGGAGCAGCTGGAGGACCAAATTGCAACTCATTAGGTCAATTGGCAATAGGTCATTAACATGACTGGGTATAAAAAGAGCATCTTGGAGTGGCAGCGGCTCTCAGAAGTAAAGATGGGAAGAGGATCACCAATCCCCCTAATTCTGCGCTGACAAATAGTGGAGCAATATCAGAAAGGAGTTCGACAGTGTAAAATTGCAAAGAGTTTGAACATATCATCATCTACAGTGCATAATATCATCAAAAGATTGAGAGAATCTGGAAGAATCTCTGTGCGTAAGGGTCAAGGCCGGAAAACCATACTGGGTGCCCGTGATCTTCGGGCTCTTAGACGGCACTGCATCACATACAGGCATGCTTCTGTATTGGAAATCACAAAATGGGCTCAGGAATATTTCCAGAAAACATTATCTGTGAACACAATTCACCGTGCCATCCGCCGTTGCCAGCTAAAACTCTATAGTTCAAAGAAGAAGCCGTATCTAAACATGATCCAGAAGCGCAGACGTCTTCTCTGGACCAAGGCTCATTTAAAATGGAATGTGGCAAAGTGGAAAACTGTTCTGTGGTCAGACGAATCAAAATTTGAAGTTCTTTATGGAAATCAGGGACGCCGTGTCATTCGGACTAAAGAGGAGAAGGACGACCCAAGTTGTTATCAGCGCTCAGTTCAGAAGCCTGCATCTCTGATGGTATGGGGTTGCATTAGTGCATGTGGCATGGGCAGCTTACACATCTGGAAAGACACCATCAATGCTGAAAGGTATATCCAGGTTCTAGAGCAACATATGCTCCCATCCAGATGACGTCTCTTTCAGGGAAGACCTTGCATTTTCCAACATGACAATGCCAAACCACATACTGCTTCAATTACAGCATCGTGGCTGCGTAGAAGAAGGGTCCAGGTACTGAACTGGCCAGCCTGCAGTCCAGATCTTTCACCCATAGAAAACATTTCGCGCATCATAAAATGGAAGATACGACAAAAAAGACCTAAGACAGTTGAGCAACTAGAATCCTACATTAGACAAGAATGGGTTAACATTCCTATCCCTAAACTTGAGCAACTTGTCTCCTCAGTCCCCAGACGTTTACAGACTGTTGTAAAGAGAAAAGGGGATGTCTCACAGTGGTAAACATGACCTTGTCCCAACTTTTTTGAGATGTGTTGTTGTCATGAAATTTAAAATCACCTAATTTTTCTCTTTAAATTATACATTTTCTCAGTTTAAACATTTGATATGTCATCTATGTTCTATTCTGAATAAAATATGGAATTTTGAAACTTCCACATCATTGCATTCTGTTTTTATTTACAATTTGTACTTTGTCCCAACTTTTTTGGAATCGGGGTTGTACCATTTTCAGGTCTGTCACACATAGACTTCCTGTTTACCAACTGAATGTATTTATGAAACATACAGGGTGGATTTTGATGCTATTTCAAGATGCAAAATGCTATTTCAAAATGACAGTTTACCAGGACACTATTTGAAATCCCTGGGGAGAGACACTGCTCTTTACTTCCTTGTTTCAGGGTTCATTATTTGTTGAAGTCAACATTTATAATCCTTCCTATTCCTTCGATTGCTTGAATTCTGATATAAGCAAGAGCGGGGGAATACGTAAGTGAGCAGTAGCTCATAGTTGAGCTTGTTATTTATATTTACTGTATATATTGTAGGCCTGGGTCAAGTCAAATCAAGTTTATTTGTATAGAGCTTTTAACAGTAAACACTGTCACAAAGCAGCTTTACAGAATTTGAACAACTTAAAATATGAGCTAATTTTATCCCTAATCTATCCCCAACGAGCACGTCTGTGGCGACGGTGGCAAGGAAAAACTCCCTCACACGACATGAGGAAGAAACCTCGAGAGGAACCAGACTCAAAAGGGAACCCATCCCCAATCCGGGCAACAACAGACAGCATGACTAACATTAACAGTCCTAACATAAAGTCAGCTTTGTTGATGCTATAAACCCCCCACCGGCGGAAACCTGAACGCAAAACCGTTCACAACAACCATAGTCCCAAAGTCAGCAAGTCAACTGCAGTCCTAAAGTCAGCAAGTCAACTGCAGTCCCCAGCCACAGAAGCACTACTGCAAGAGTCCAGAGCATCCTCCAGGCACAACTCCCAACTGTCCACATGGGGCAGCCCTCCACAGGAGTGATGCAATGAGAGTCCAACCAGACACAGGGCACCAGGATGGATCAGGCAGGTCCGAGGAGCAGAAGTGGTCAGTATCTCGATCCCAGGACCGACATGTAACTCAGAGGGACAGATTTGTGGGGGTGGGGGAAGAGAGAGAAAACACAGGTTGTTAGGTATGCCCAATGTCACCTGAATAAGTAGGAACAATATACATATTGCACTGAGTACAAGCAGGGACTCCGGCAACTAACTATGACAGCATAACTAAAAGGGGAGAGCCAGAAGGTAACACAGGCATGAGAGAGCCCCAGGACATAAAGCAGCAGCCCCTACACCATCAACAAACTCGAGTGAGCAAGCGAGTGGGGACTGACAGCATCCATACATCCCAGTTTACCAAAACACTCTGTCTGAGGATCCTCCAGATCTACTCCTTTACCTCATAAACACCATTAACAAAAGGCTTGACTAAACAGATATGTTTTCAGCCTAGACTTAAACACTGAGACTGTGTCTGATTCCCGAACACTACTTGGAAGGCTGTTCCATAACTGTGGGGCTTTGTAAGAAAAGGCTCCGCCCCCTGATGTAGCCTTCACTATGAGGTACCAGCAGATAGCCTGCACCTTTTGATCTAAGTAGGCGTGGCGGGTCTGTGTTCACTCAGGTACTGTGGTGCGAGACCATTCAGTGCTTTAAAGGTCAATAGTAGTATTTTATAATCAATACAAAATTTGATTGGGAGCCAATGCAGTGTGGATAAGACAGGGGTGATGTGGTCATATTTTCTAGTTCTAGTAAGGACTCTTGCTGCTGCATTTTGAACTAACTGGAGCTTGTTTATGCACTTATTGGAACATCCAGACAGTAAGGCATTACAATAATCCAACCTGGAGGGAACGAAAGCATGAACTAGTTTTTCCGCGTCATATAGTGACATTAAATTTTTTATCTTAGCAATATTTCTGAGATGAAAGAAAGCTATCCGGGTAATGTTATCAATGTGAGTTTCGAATGAAAGACTGGGGTCAATAATCACTCCGAGGTCTTTTACTGCTGCACGTGAAGAAACAGAAAGGCCATCCAGAGTTACTGTAGAATCAGAAAACTTACTTCTAGCTGCATGTGGTCCGAGTACAAGTACTTCAGTCTTGTCAGAGTTAAGCAGAAGGAAGTTAATAAGCATCCAGTGTTTAATGTCCTTTACACATTCCTCAGTTCTATTAAGCTGGTGTCTCTCATCAGGTTTTGCAGACACATCCAACTGTGTGTCATCAGCATAACAGTGGAAACTAATACAATGTTTCCGAATAATATGAATGAACCCTTTATTGTCACTGTTACCAGTGAAATTGACCATCAACCTGTCCTTACAGAGGGGGAACAGGACAGGAAGACAGGGATAAAAGAAAAAGAAACACAGTAGTAACATGAGGAAAGATGAGGAAAAAAAGAACACCCCCCCACACTATGCTCCTATCAGGAGTACAGTGTGGGAGCATTTAAAAACCTCCGCACAAACACACAATAACACAAGTACACTTTAAAACATAGGACTTGAGGGGGGGAAGGGGGGAAGGAGGGGCAATCGGGGTGGGGGGTAAGGGGTAAGGGGGTAGGAGGGGAAGGGAGGAGGTAGTGGTAACCCAGCGCAAGCAAGCAGCCGTCCGCTCCTGCAGCCATGCAAGCGGCGCTGGTCACGCACCCGCTTGTCACACTGGGGGTGAAAAACGGCGACCGCGGAAAATTGGGGAAGGAATGCGAAGAATGCGAGAGTGTATCCCAGCAGTGACCTTCTGGGGGAAATGTTTCCCCAGCAATGGCCTTGATTGAGGCTGGTGCTGTTCAGGGAGCCGAATGTCGATAAGATAGAGATTGTTTGGTCTTTCGAACAGACGCAGTCTTTACATGTCTACACCACTCCTCCATATCTGTCCATTTCGTCCATATCTGTCCATTTCTGTTCAATTCAATTCCATTTGGTCTTCAAAATACTTATTCCTTGCAAAGCCGAAAGCGTCTCCAAGATGACAACCATGTTGTGGTTCAAGTTCTATAGCCACAGTCTGAGTGCCGACAGCTTTGCCCACCGCTTCAATCATATCAGGCAGCTTTGAGGACAGTTGAGGGTTATACCTGGAGGATGCTCTGGACTCTTACAGTAATGTTTTTATGGCTGAGGACTACAGTTGACTTGCTAACTTTAGGACTGCAGTTATCATGAACAGTTTTGCACTCAAGTTTCCATCAATGAAGAGTTATAACATCAACGAAACTGTCTTCATGTTAAAATTGTTAATGTTATAGTCATGCTGTCTGTTGTTGCCCAAATGAGGATGGGTTCCCTTTTGAGTCTGGTTCCTCTCGAGGTTTCTTCCTCATGTCGTCTGAGGGAGTTTTTCCTTGCCACCATCGCCACAGGCTTGCTCATTGGGGATAGATTAGGGATAAAATTAGCTCATGTTTTAAGTCGTTCAAATTCTGTAAAGCTGCTTTGCGACAATGTTTATTGTTAAAGCGCTGCACAAATAAACTTGACTTGACTTGACTTTGTGGGGCTTTGAACAGCTGTCACCATTGTCTGATTTCCTCGATATACTGTACCAGGGCAATGCCTAATCCAATCAGCAAAAGTCTGGTAATCATGGTTCCAAATAGATAGATAACTACAATGTCCTCCACAGACATTCCAGCAGGACAGATGGGTTCCCCCGAACCCAGAAACTGTGTCAATTATGTTAGGAGACCAGTTTATCAAATCCATGCTTTTTTAGTTTAGAAATTCAATGTGGAGAGAGTCTCTCAAAAAAAAAAGTATAGGCAGACGAGATGAAACAAAGAGCACAAGCAGGAAAAAAAGAGGAGAGGAGAGCAGAGAAATAATATCACCCAGAGCTAACATATATAAAGAAAAAAGCAGTGGACCCAAGACAGAACCTTGTGGAACGCCAAACTTTACCTCAGTAAGTCTAAAAATACTGTATCACCATTTATATCAACATATTGATCACGATCAGTTAAATAAGACCTGAGCCAGGTCAGGTGCCGTGCTTTGCATAGGCTGAGCCAGATGCAAGTGAGCAAAGCCTATTGTTTGGGTTCGTTTGTGTTGTGTTTGACCTGTGTGAGGTGTGGCATTTCACCCGGGTGTAAGACAGGCTAACTATACTTTATTGTAATTTATTTCCTGTAATGCACATGTGAGCATATTCAAAGTAACATGCACACTATAAATCAATAAATTATTATTATTATTATTATTATTATTATTATTATTATTATTATTATTATTTATCCCACAGAAGAGCTACTGTGGCGCAAACTGCTGAAAAAGTTAATGCTGGCTAAAATAGAAAGGTGTCACTGGGAACACCCCACAAGATGTGCGATTTTGGAGATGATCAGACCCAGTCATCTCGCCATCACAATTTGGCCCTTGTCAAAGTCACTCAGATCCTTACGCTTGCCCATTTTTCCTGCTTCCAACACAACAACTTCTTCAAGAACTGACTGTTTTCTTCTCTCACTCCCTCATATATCCCACCTCTTGACAGGTGCCATTGTAATGAGACCATCAATGTCATTCACTTCTTCACCTGTCAGTGGTTTTAATGTTATGACTGATCGGTGTATATACTGTATATGTTGTACAAGTACATCTGCTTCTGTATGACAGGTGAATCTCTTTTGGCCAAAAACAACAATACGTGCCATTTTTGGTCATTTTCAGAAAAAAAAAAAAACCCTTGGCTGGAATTTTGCTCCATTCCTATTGACTATAGTAAAGCTGGCCTTAATTACATACTTGCTATGTTTAATCTAACGCACATAGCTATATATTAGCTAGGCCTAGTGTACATTGACAAATCTCATCTTCAGTCTCTATGATAAAACGCGTCATCGCTATCACCGCTGCCCAGCCCGTTCAAGACTGCTGTTTGTTCTGGTCCCCCATTGGTGGAATGACCTTCCCAATGAGGTCAGAACTGCCGACTCCCTGACCACCTTCAAGCACAGACTGAATACTCACCTCTTCAGGTCGCATCTCTCCCCTGCTTCCCAACCCAGGCTGTGTACGGTCTAGCCTGGGGTTAGCTGTTTTGATTTCTCTATTTAGTTGTACTTGGTTGGTTTGTTTCCTTGGCTGTTTAACTATTGGTACTTCAACAGCATATTACACTCGGTGTTATTCTGTTACTTTGTTCAGCTGGTACTAGAGCTTTCTTGTCTAGAAGTTCAACACTTTGTGTGCCTGACTTTTGTATTCATTGTACGTCACTCTGGATAAGAGCATCTGCTAAACGCCATGTAATGTAATGTAATATAATGTAATGTCAGTGCATTTTTCAAGTGGGAAAACTGTAAGAGCATCAGCTAAGGGGGTGGAGCTTCCATGGGTTGTCATTTAATAAAGGATCGTTGCGGACTGTTCACATTTCTATGAGCTCATCTGCCATTTTTATTAGGCTAAAAAAGAAGAATTTTGGCATGTTTCTGAGTGATAACTCATACCAACGTATGTTAATGTTAAAATGTGGAGCTTCTATGCAAAATGCAGAATAGTTGGCAGGTTTGTAGCACTCAAGGGTGCTATGCACTTTATTCACAAACTACCAATACTGCGATCTCGCATGTCAAAGAATGCTAATGTTGAATAACAATAACAATGCACAATAAAAACAATAATCCACTAACTGTACAGGGAACACACAGAGATACCTACTGAATATCCAGAGGCGCTCACGGGCCTGTCTCATGTAAACTAACCCATAAAAAGACAATTTCGCTCTGGTATTATTTGCTCCTGATTCACCCTGCACTTTATTTGATTTATGTTTAGTTTGTCGCTTTGTATATGAGCACAGTAGGTGTCTTTGAAGGCCGTATTTAAAACGTTCCCTCTGGCTGAAGTCCTGTTTTCCTGTGAGGCAGTGAATTACAGTTCACTGGCAGTCAGAACTGTTAGCATGCTCCACTTGGCAGTTTTACATAGACATCCTAAACTCTTGGCTTAGCATTTCTCAGAAAACTGAAACAGTTTGTGAGAAGTTCACGGAAGGTGTTTAGTTAAATATCCAAGCTCATGTGTGGACAACATGGGCACTGATAGTTTACTGTATTGCACTGTCACTGGACTGTAACAGCAGGCTATCACGATCTGTAAATATACACTATGCCAGGATTGTACATTGTCAGCAGGTGGTCAAACAAATTCACACATCTTTCTTTCTTTCTTTCTTTCTTTCTTTCTTTCTTTCTTTCTTTCTTTCTTTCTTTCTTTTCCACTGCTGTTTAGTTGCTTTGTTTGATATTGCTGAATATTTTCCACAATGAGTCAGGTAGTGTCACTTTGCATTATTTTATACTTTTCTTGCTATTCAGAGAAACATTTCTTTGATTTTAGACAGACATTACTCGGTAGCAAGGTAGCGACTTTTGCTGACAAGAATTCCGATGAAGTTCGATGGTGTTAATGGCAGATAAATCGCTATATAGCTAACAAAATTGGCTTGCTAACTAGGGTGACCAGACGTCCCGGTTTTACCGGGACAGTCCTGATTTGGGGTTGTGTGTCCCGAGTCCTGACAAAAGTCTGTCGGGACACGGATATGTCCCGGTTTTCACCACTCACGACGTTTGCGACTGAGCAGCGTGGGAATCATTAGCGGCGAATGTCTGCATTTACTATTTTGATGAATTGACAGGAATCGCAAACTTTCCTGGTTACTGCCCCCTGGCCCTGTGGCATGGGTGTTTATTTAGCCACATTATTCCAGACAAAGAACGTGTTGCCATGCAACAATAAAATAAACATTAACTGGCGCAAATGTTCTTTGTCTAGCAGCTAGCAGCAGTAATGCCACAGCAATTATGCCGAAAAGAAAATTTACCTTTTCCAAAGATTTACAGGGCACCTACCCCTTCCTCCGAGAGATGCAGAACAATGCGCACGAAGCCGACTGCACACACTGTAAGTGCTTTGTTCTTGTACTGAGTTGGGCAGCCTATGCTACAAATGCTGTGCGCTCCTGTGGGGGCTTTCCTCGGGCTGTCGCCCCTCTCCTCCTTTATTGCTGTTTTGTTTGAGTGTATATTCTCAAATCACTTGTCTCTTTTTTTGTTTCTGTTTAACATACCATTCTGACAGTTTGGCCATATTGAACAGCTTGTTGCAGCTTCCATTAAAGTGTTCACTTTTGTCCACATCTTCTTGCTTTATTCATTCAGTTGTGGGGAATGGTTAGTAAGGTTGATTCTGACCGAGGCTATGTTGAGGTCACATATCTACTTTTTAAGTTCATGCTATAGTGCATACAATTTTAGAGATATAGCCTACATGTGCATATGCATTCTTCTTGGTGTTCTCACAAACAGGTGAAATAAATCAGTTTAAATTTGGCCTATGGATATAGCCTGGCCTATTCTCAGCCATTACAAAATCTGCTGTCTGACCATAATTTAACTGATCTGTATACCACTATGCTACTAGATAACAAAATGCCTGTTTCTTTTATTTCATGTGAGATGTTGATAAATGTGAGCTTCAACAACATGATAAGAGCACCTCTCCGAGTGTCATGTTTACGTAAAAAAAGGTGTGCGTGCACGAGCATGGTTGCGCGCAAAAGTGTCCCGGTTTCAGACTCGGGAAATCTGGTCACCCTATTGCTAACACATCTAGCTACATTTCGTTATGAGGTAGTTTGCTGACTATATTAAAGGTTCTGACCGCAAAGTTGAATTCTGGACAAAAATGTTCTATTTCTATTGCTGTTGAAGTTTCAAGATGTTTCGCATCAAAATTGAGGAGTCGCACTGCTGCACACACTGTGTAAATGTTTTGCCGAGATGATAAGCATCCCGCATTTTATGATTCCGGAGATTTTATACACACACACACACACACACACACACACACACACACACACACACACACACACACATGTGCTGGCATTGCTTTTGTGTTTATTTGCTTGCATTATTACAGCACTATACTTAATATACTATATCCAATATTTAACAGTTATTCCATGAAATTGGGTAGTGCTGAGTTTTCTATAATCCATGTACGACGAGACTGAGTGGAATAACGGGTTTATTCTATCCATATTCACGGGATTTTGAGAATCAGAGCATTTTTTATTTTCATTTGCTGCAAATTTGATAAATAAAAACTTTATACAAAATGTCTGACAAAATAATTTCTACTTAGAATGTAAACAAACCGGCGAAATGACAGGAGCAATTTGTGAAAAATGCGATAAGAATTCTTGAAAAATAAAACAAGATACGCTTTTACCATCAAATACTTTCTTTCCATATTTTGTTGCTTTTTACCTCTGCCAAGGAGGTTATGTTTTCGGTAGCATTGGTTTGTTTGTTTGTTGGTTTGTCTGTTAGCAACATTACGGAAAAAGTTATGAACAGATTGCTCTGAAAATTTTTCCAGATGTGTGACTGGGCACAAGTAACAATCCATTAAATTTTGGCGGTGATCCGGATCACCTTCTGGATCCCGGATTTTTTTAAAGGATTCTTGGCGGAGGTCTGCGCTCTCCGAGTGCTTTTCTAGTTTTGTATGTTTTGGGGTTTTGTTTTCAAGTAGAGTTTTTATTTCATCTGCGGTTGGTTCAGCAACACGCGCCGCCATTTTCTTTTTCTCTACTCACGGTATATGAGCTGATAATCTAGTAGTAGAGTAGCTAATCAGAGCACACGATTGCTCATATCCAGTCAATGTGGATAGAATATACATATATAATACACACACTCATGTGCTGGCATTGCATTTGTATTTATTTGCTTGTATTCCTGTATTATTACAGCACTGTACTTAATATACTCATGTATCTACAGGTCATGTGTATAGATACAATATATACATACCTTTGTTACCTTTATTTCAGTTCAAGCCTCTTTAAAATAATTCACAAAATGCGTCTTATCAAATATAGCCATGCTCGTCTATCTAATATTTCTCATTCAGAGATTATGAGAAAGCCATTATATGATTATCACACCTATTTCTAGATCACTTGTTCTGTAGGCAGATAATTTTGTTTTATTAGTATTAATTTTACAAACATTTATTTCTGGAATAAATATCTGCTGATAAAAACATGAAAATTTAAGCTTTGAATCAAAAGTTTAAAAAGTCTAGAAATATGGTTCATAATCTGATATTTGGCTTATCATTAACTTATAATGACAAATATTAATATTTACCCATGTTTAAGACATTTAATTGATAGTTTTCTAATTTTTTGCTGCCAGAGATTTAAAAAATGTGTTATCTAGTCATCTATCATTCATTCATTCATTCATTCATTCAAATATTAAATTGCTTACTGTGGTACTTTCACAAAACAGTCTCAGGAACATAAATGTGTTCATTAAGGAATTTAGTTTTGATTAATTGCACCTCTACCCTAAAAGTCCCCGTCCCTTCTCTTGATAAACTGGTGCATTTGCACATTGGAACCTGATTGGCTCATATTTTCTGACACAGCAACAGTTGCCTGTCTTTTTCAACATTTTCTCACAAAATTTTCTTCTCCGTTTCTGCAATGAAAGCCACCTCATATGAGTTACTCCAAACTTTTATGAAGTTCATGGTGACCTTAATGAAGTTGCTATTTAAATTTTTATTTATTTATTTATTTATTTATTTATTTATCTATTTTCTGACTTTTGAGGGGAAAATGAGTTAGAGTGAGTTAGCATCAGATTGCATGGCTAATGACGAGGATCCAGTCAGAGGCCTGTTTAATGATGTTTGAAGACATTTTCAGAGCTGGGTTCAGGTATTCGCCTCAGTGTGCGTGAGGAGTGCCTTGCATCAGGCTAATCAAACCCTCTTAACTCCTCAATTATTTTCCATTACAGGGGAGCGATGGTTGCATTTAGCCTGCTCAGTTTATTGGTAATGGAAGGCTTCATACTGAGAAGTGCTAATTGGTAGGTGATGCAGCCTGAGGGCCATGGGTTATGTTTGGAACATCCTTATTAGCACTTAACTCCTTCAGTGAGGCGATCAGTGGGCGTATGTGTGTGTACATGTATGCGTGTGTGTTTCTTTTGATCTCTTTCTGAGAACTGAGTGTCTTGGATGGTAAAGTTAACCCTGTGGAAAGGAGCATCATGGAGTGGAAATGCACTTATTCTTAATGTCTTTAATTAGTTTATTTGAAAAGTGGAAAAGTGGCTCCATGTTTTTGCTAAAAAAAATGTGACAAGACTCTTGCCCATTTTGTTTGGTAGATAAATGCAGTGGAGATGAAGAGATGAGATAAGTGTATTATTACAATTTAAACAGGAATATTAACACTTTCTCAAGATGTGGCATTGGTTTAAAAAAGGGGGTATCTATCTATCTATCTATCTATCTATCTATCTATCTATCTATCTATCTATCTATCTATCTATCTACAGTGGTGCTTGAAAGTTTGTGAACCCTTTAGAATTTTCTATATTTCTGCATAAACATGACCGAAAACATCATCAGATTTCCACCCAAGTCCTAAAAGTAGATAAAGAGAACCCAGTTAAACAAATGAGCCAAAAATATTATACTTGGTCATTTACTTATTGAGGAAAATGATCCAATATTACATATCTGTGAGTGGCAAAAGTATGTGAACCCTTAGGATTAGCAGTTAATTTGAAGGTGAAATTAGAGTCAGGTGTTTTCAATCAATGGGATGACAATCAGGTGTGAATAAGCACCCTGTTTTATTTAAAGAACAGGGATCTATCAACATCTGATCTTCACAACACATGTTTGTGGAAGTGTATCATGCCACGAACAAAGGAGATTTCTGAGGACCTCAGAAAAAGCGTTGTTGATGCTCATCAGGCTGGAAAAGGTTACAAAACCATCTCTAAAGAGTTTGGACTCCACCCATCCACAGTCAGACACATTGTTAACAAATGGAGGAAATTCAAGACCATTGTTACCCTCCCCAGGAGTGGTCGACCAACAAAGATCACTCCAAGAGCAAGGCGTGTAATAGTCAGCGAGGTCACAAAGGACCCCAGGGTAACTTCTAAGCAACTGAAGGCCTCTCTCACATTGGCTAATGTTAATGTTCATGAGTCCACCATCAGGAGAACACTGAACAACAATGGTGTGCATGGCAGGGTTGCAAGGAGAAAGTCACTGCTCTCCAAAAAGAACATTGCTGCTAGTCTGTAGTTTGCTAAAGATCACGTGGACAAGCCAGAAGGCTATTGAAAATGTTTTGTGGACAGATGAGACCAAAATAGAACTTTTTGGTTTAAATGAGAAGCATTATGTTTGGAGAAAGGAAAAACACTGCATTCCAGCATAAGAACCTTATCCCATCTGTGAAACATGGTGGTGGTAGTATCATGGTTTGGGCCTGTTTTGCTGCATCTGGGCCAGGACGGCTTGCCATCATTGCTGGAACAATGAATTCTGAATTATAGCAAGGAATTCTAAAGGAAAATGTCAGGACATCTGTCCATCTCAAGAGAAGGTGGGTCATGCAGCAAGGCAACGACCCTAAGCACACAAGTTGTTCTACCAAAGAATGGTTAAAGAAGAATAAAGTTAATGTTTTGGAATGGCCAAGTCAAAGTCCTGACCTTAATCCAATGGAAATGTTGTGGAAGGACCTGAAGCGAGCAGTTCATGTGAGGAAACCCAACAACATCCCAGAGTTGAAGCTGTTCTGTACGGAGGAATGGGCTAAAATTCCTCCAAGCCGGTGTGCAGGACTGATCAGCAGTTACCGCAAACGTTTAGTTGCAGTTATTGCTGCACAAGGGGGTCACACCAGATACTGAAAGCAAAGGTTCACCTACTTTTGCCACTCACAGATATGTAATATTGGATCATTTTCCTCAATAAATAAATGACCAAGTATAATATTTTTGCCTCATTTGTTTGACTGGGTTCTCTTTATCTACTTTTAGGACTTGTGTGAAAATCTGATGATGTTTTAGGCCATATTTATGCAGAAATATAGAAAATTCTAAAGGGTTCACAAACTTTCAAGCACCACTGTATCTATATAGGTGAGTTGAACATCAGAGATGCTTTTGCTACAAGCAGTAACTGCTTGGGCTATTAGAATGATGTTGCTGGGGGATAACAAGAACTCTATACTGATGTTCCCTAACGAGGATGGTCTGCGTTCCCAACACGTTAAGAACCCTTCTGCATCGCCAGTAGGTGTCTCAGGTTCACTAGCGTTTCGCCCCTTAACCTATACGCTTCGCCTGAGTGGGGCAGCAAAAGGTGGTTAGCCTTCACCTGCAGAAGGGTTCCAACTGTGGGCTCTCCTTAACCACAGCCATCTTGAGCTGGTCTCAGCTACCTGTCCTATTTCTCTAATGGCCTTCTTCAAGTGCTTTGGTTCCAGACCTAGTTTCTGTAAGAAGTAACACACCAATGTTGCTGGGAAACCTCTGCATCCTACTTCCATAGGAAAAATGCTGGCGTGCCATCCCTTGAGGACTGCCTCGTCGATCAAGTCCTGGTATTTTGCCACCTTCTGTTGGTGTGAGATGGCAAGCCTGTCTTCCCAAGGTACAGTGAGTTCCGCTACTAATATGGTCTTGGTGCTCCTAGACATCAGTACCATATCAGGGCGGAGCGAGGTCACTGCTACCTCTTGTGGGAAGATTAACTTCCTTTTCAGATTGACTCGCAGCTCCCAGTCTGAGGCATGCTGCAGGATGGAACGAGGATGCTTGATGGCTGTCTTTGGCCTGGGAGCCTGATCGCCTTGGAGGTGGAAATGAGTGACCACAGGGGTAGGTGCCTGGTTCTCATTGGCCCTGATCTTCTGGAACTCCACCCATTTGGCAATTTCAGTTCGCACCTTGTTGTGCCTCCACCTGTATCGACCCTCTCCCAGTGCCTTTGGACAGCCTGAGAGGATGTGGTTTAGTGTGCAATATTCTGCCCCACACTGAGCACATGATGAGTTTTCTTCCTTCCCCCAGATCTTTAAATTGCTTGGGGTTGGCAAGAGATCAGCTACGGCACGAAGTAAAAAGGTCAGCTTGCCTTGGTCGGTGCTCCACATCTTCTTCCAGGACAGCGATCGATCCAGCGCTTGATCCCACTGCATCCACTGGCCCTGGGAGGCAAGCCCCACCGTTTTCACTTGTCGATCTTCCTCTGCTGCCTCTCGCACTCTCTGCACCAGAAGCTCCCTCCTACCTTCCGCACTGGCCTTGCTCCACTGCTTTGTGCTGTAATTTCCCAGGCCCAAACGACCCTGGCAGACAATGCCTACAATCTCCTGGTACTTCCAGTAGGCTTCTGCTTCGACCACAGCATCTTGCGGCTTCCAAGGTAGGCTTCCTACCACATCTGATTGATTTGCTGATGTAATGGACTGTCCTGTCTTTAGAGAGAAGCAGCGTGCTGACTGCTCTCGCCTTGGTGGCTTTGAATTCTTCAACCACAGATGAAACTGGTAGGCGGAGCTTTGAAGTTTTACTATACAGGTTCACAGAGCTAAAGGAAGGAGGAACGCCCAGCCATTTCCGCAGGAACTTGCTGCACAGCCTTTCCATTGCTTCCACTGCAGACATGGGGAAATCATATAGTAGGAATGGCCACTGCAGTCTGGGTATAATGCCATATTGAAAGCACCATACCTTAAACCTGCCCAGCAGTTGGCTGTTGTCAATTGCCCTGAGCCAGGTGTTCAATTGAGCTTTGGTGTCGCTGAGGTTGCCTATGTCCTTAAGAGAGCTGTCATAGTTCTTGCTGAGACATCGGATCTCTTTATCTTGAATTGTGGGGATCTCTGACCCTTGGATGCTAAAGGTGTTCCTTGTCAGCTTCCCTTTCAGGATGCAGAGGCTCCTAGATTTCTCAGGTTTAAACTGCATTCATGCCCATGTCACCATCTTTTCCAGTGCGCTCAGGATCCACTGTGTTCCCTGGATTGATGGGATTATCACAGTGACATCATCCATGAATGCTCAACAGGCAGGGTGTCGTGTGCCGTCGACTGCTTTAGGACCTTTACACTGCATCCCTCCTGCCTCCAATAGTAGGTTCATTGCAGCCACAAACAGGACCACTGAAATAGTGCATCCTGCCATGATGCCCTTCTCAAGTCATTGCCATTTGGTGGTAAAGTTTCCCACTGTGAACCTCATGCTTAGCCTATCCATATGTACCATTACGAGCTGCACCACCTCTGATGGTACTAGGCAGTGTTCTAGTGCCTTCTGGATAAGCTGGTGAGGTACGCTTGGATAGGCTTTGGCTACATATATATATATATATATATATATATATATATATATATATATATATGTATTTTTTATTACTGACTTACTTACTGACTGACTGACTTACATACTTACTGACTGACTTACAGACTGACTGCCTTACAGACTGACTTACTTACTGACTGACTGACTGACTGACTGACTGACTTACTTACTTAATCCACATAGGAGACATCCAAAATAAAATGTCTACCTGCTAATGAGTATTTGCTCTGACTATGATGCAGCGGGCTTCAGCTGAAGCTGTTGCATTTGACCAGTTATAATTTTTTTCCTGTCTTGTTAAGACTAGCTCTGGCACATTCCTGAAAAAAAAAATCAAAAATATAACCCATTGTATAACTGAACAATTTTCTTCTTCTTCTTCTTTAGGAGATAAGGCTTAAGTGTGGAAGCTCTGAACTTTAAGTTGTGAAGAAAATATTGAAGTGTTATGTCACTATTAATATCTAAATAATATTATTTTGTGGGGCGGCACGGTGGTGTAGTGGTTAGTGCTGTCGCCTCACAGCAAGAAGGTCCGGGTTCGAGCCCCGTGGCCGGTGAGGGCCTTTCTGTGTGGAGTTTGCATGTTCTCCCTGTGTCCGCGTGGGTTTCCTCCGGGTGCTCCGGTTTCCCCCACAGTCCAAAGATATGCAGGTTAGGTTAACTGGTGACTCTAAATTGACCGTAGGTGTGAATGGTTGTCTATGTGTCAGCTTGTCTAGGCTCCAGCTTGCCTGCGACCCTGTAGAACAGGATAAAGTGGCTAGAGATAATGAGATATTGTCATTATTTTGACTGAAGAACTCCTTATTCCATTTTTTTTTTTAGAAGATGAAAGCTTAGTACCTCAAGTTTTGAAGAAAATATTGAAGTACTTGGGCAATTTTGTCACTACTGTGTCATTATTTTCACATAATCTTGTTTTTTTTTTGACGTAACTAATTATTTCCAGATATTGTTGACTTAAAAACTCATTATTTTGGGTTTGTTGTTGTCACTGCCAAACCTGATCCTGGCTTGAGGCAAACCGTGTTTGGTTGACTTGGCCAGAATTGCAGCAGTAGGGTGGTCAGTTCCTTTCTGCACACTCACACCTGTGAGCAATTTAGTCACCAGTTAACCTAACCTGCATGTCTTTGGACTGTGGGGGAAACTGGAGCACCCGGAGGAAACCCACGCGGACACGGGGAGAACATGCAAACTCCGCACAGAAAGGCCCTCGCCAGCTGCTGGGCTCAAACCCAGAACCTTTGTGCTGTGAGGCAACAGTGCAAACCATTACACCACCCAATTTTGGGTTATTATCCTGGTATTTTGACATCTCGTTATTTCATTATTTCAACTTGGTATACAACACCCCACAATTTATCAATGACTCATTTATTCATTATTAATTTCATTCTTTTTCCATATGCTCTTTCTCAGATTGTAAGGCAAACGTTGCTTTAGTTGAATTCAGTTGACTGACATACACCTAATGATTCAAACATTTAAAATGGCCACTATGATCATTTATGGATTTTCGTCAATTGAAGGCTCAAAATAATGTTGTTATACCCAAGAAAGCAAAATTGGCCATGCTGTCTGGGAGGAAGGGGAAAACTGCTTAAAAAACAAACAATCAAACAAAACCCTGTGTCTGTGAGCTCAAGTATGAGGAAGAGGGCAGAAAGCGCTTTTCTTCTGAGTGTGTTATGCTGCCCTGTGATGTAGCATGAGCTTGGCTGGCTTCATATTTCTCTGAGGAAGCGTGTGTTAGCCTTCACCCTCCTCAGCTGGAAGCTGTTGTGTGATAGAAGAGAGCTGGGTAGTGATTGCGAATTGGCCAAGAGTAAATTATGGAGAAAATTTGCAGGGGAAATGTCAAAAATAATGAGAGAAAATGGGTCAAAATAACAAGAAATAAGACAAACTAATGATATAGGCACTTCAACTGTGGGGGGTTTTCTCCACAATTTGCACTTCATGGTTTCTGTACTCCAAGTACTTATATCTTTAATTTTGGTGTCAAATGCAGTATGTGCCTGTACAGGCAGAAATCTAATATGCATCCAGATGACACTGTAGAAGTCTGTATTAAATCAAGAAAGAGTGCTCCATCAGTGAAGCAAGAGGAAATTGATTTGACAGATGCCCCCAATTTGGTTGCGGGAGTGTGAAAGAAAGCCCACTGGCCTGCTTTTGTGTACGGCCACGCCACTTATTATGTGAGTGGTTTCATTAAACTTTAACTGCAGAGGCCTTCTGGCTCAAAATCTGTTTAATTTCGCTCCAACCCCCTTCCATACACATAACATCGTCAGCGTCTCTCGCACACACACACACTCTCTGTGATGGATCCCATTTAAAGCGGGCCAAGTCATACATTCGCCCTAGAGAAGTTCGCATCCCTTATTGACAGACTACCCTTCGCCTGCCGCCTCCTTTTCATTAAGGCTTGCAATTTGGATGCCTTCCAAATTGCTCTTCTATTCTTTCAGGCGAGAAGCACACTAATTATGCCAGCGTCTTCAAGAGGAGTGGAAACACAATTACACACCTTCCTTCTGGTGCATGTGTGTGTGTGTGTGTGTGTGTGTGTGTGTGTGTGTGTGTGTGTGCGCACTCATACAGGGGCCTTTTGTAGGTCAGGGGGACTCCAGGTCTGTTTCATTGCACTGCGTACCTGATCTGCATGGCTAATGTTTTAATCGTAATAATTAATACCACTTCACTCTCATGCTACAGCTAATTATGCACAGGCATGTCACCAGGGGAGAGGGGATTTTAGGAAGGGCTTTCAATAGGGCCCCTGTGAAGGAGGGTTAAAATGTGCAAACAAGCATTTGCTGCCAACTCCAAGGATTTGGGATGTGGACCACCTATTTTTGTGGGAGTGAGGAGAAAAGCAGTGTCTAACTATGACCAGTTGTAACCTATATGATGTGAAGCCTGTGTTTGGGTTAAAATGAGCCACTTTGGATTTTTCATAAATATTAACTATAAACATTTTCACTTTTCCATCAAATATGAGATTTAAAAAAAAAAATCAAATTCATATTAGAAATCCAGCCACTGGGGGTGCATAAGCGTACTCTTGGTGCCGGTCCCAAGCCCAGATAAATTGGAGAGGGTTGCGTCAGGAAGGGCATCCGGTGTAAAACTGTGCCAAATCTAACATGCGGAATGAAAAGAGAAATACCATACTGGATCGGTCGGGGCCCGGGTTAACAACGACCACCTCTGGTACTGTTGTTCAACAGGGTGCCGGTGGAAAGTGTGCTACTGTTGTGCCAAAACGGAGAAGGAGAAAGAGAGGGGGGAGGCGTGTTAGGAGAGAGCGTGAAAGATGGAAGGGAAGGAGCTTAGAATTGAGGGTAGGAACACTGAATATGGACACATTGACTGGCAGAGCGAGAGAGTTAGCAGGTATGATGGAAAGAAGGAAGTTGGACATTTTGTGTGTGCAGGAGACGAGGTGGAAAGGAAGCAAGGCCAAGAACATTGGCGGTGGATGCAAGTTGTTTTATTATGGAGTCGATGGAAAGAGAAATGGTGTTGTATTGTTTTGAGGGGAGAGTTGGTCAACAGTGTGATTGATGTGAAGAGGGTGTCAGATAGAGTGATAGGCATGAAGTTGGAGATTCAAGGAGTGGTAATCAATGTTGTGTGTGTATACGCCCCACAGGTTGGATGTGAGAATGAAGAGAAAGAGTCTTTCTGGGAAAAGATGGATGAAGTGGTAGAAAGTATACCGAGGGAATTGCGTGCTGATAGGAGCAGATTTCAACAGACATGTTGGCGAGGGAAACGGAGGAGATGAAGACGTGATGGGCAGATATGGTGTAAGAGAGAGAAATGTGGAAGGGCAAATGGTGGTTGATTTTTCAAAGAGGATGAATTTGGCAATAGTCAATGCATACTTCGAGAAGAAAGAGCAGCACAGGGTGACGTTTAAGAGTGGAGGAAGATCTACACAGGTGGACTACATACTCTGCAGAAGGGGTAACCTGAAGGAGATTGGAGACTGTAAAGTGATGGCAGGGGAGAGTGTAGCTAGACAACATCAAGTGGTCGTGTGCAGGATGAGCTTGAAAGTGAAAAAGAGGAAGCTTGAAATAGTGGAGCCGAAGATTAAGTGGTGGAAACTAAAAGAGGTTGAACATCAGAAGGAGTTTAGGGAAGAAATGAGATGAGCATTGAGTGGTCATGGAAGTCTGCCAGAAGATTGGAATACTACTGCTGTACTAGTAAGAGAGGCAGCAAGGAAGGTGCTAGGGTGGTCATCAGGAAGGAGGAAGGAAGACAAGGAGACATGGTGGTGGAACAAAGAAGTGAAGGAAATTATAAAAGAGAAGAGGCTAGCAAAGAAGAATTGGGATGATCAGAGAGACGAGGAAAGCAGGTGGTTATACAGAGAGATGAGACAGAAGGCAAAAAGAGCGGTAGCGAAGGCGAAAGCAGATGCATACCAGGAGTTGTACAAAAGACTGGAGACCAAAGAAGGAGAGAAAGACCTGTACAGACTAGCTAGGCAGAGAAACAGGGAGCGAGGGACGTACAGCAGGTAAGAGTGATGAAAGGTTGAAATGGAAATGTGCTGACAAACAAAGAGAGTGTATTAAGAAGGTGGAAAGAGTACTTTGAGGATTTATTAAATGAGAATCCAAGAGAGAAAAGGTCAGATTCGTTGGAGACGGCAAATCAGGAAGCAGAGTTAGTTAGTAAGGATGAGGTGAGGGCAGCCATGAAAAGAATGAAGACTGGGAAAGCAGTCGGACCAGATGGTATCCCAATTGAGGCTTGGAGATGTTTGGGTGAGACGGCTGTGGAGTTCCTAACGAGATTGTTTAATAAGATCCTACAGAATGAGAAAATGCCAAATGAATGGAGAAAGAGTGTGCTAGTCCCAATATACAAGAATAAGGGAGATGTATAGAGCTGCAGTAATTACAGAGGGATAAAATTGATGAGCCACACCATGAAGCTATTGGAAAGGGTATTGGAGGTGAGATTGAGAAGAGAGGTAGCAATCTGTGAACAGCAGTACGGGTTTATGCCAAGGAAGAGCACTGCAGCGGATGCAATTTTTGCTTTAAGAATGTTAATGGAGAAGTACAGAGAAGGCCAGAGAAAGCTACATTGTGTGTTTGTAGACCTGGAGAAGGCATACGATAGAGTGCAGAGAGATGAGTTATGGTATTGTATGAGAAAGTGTGGATTGAATGAGAAGTATATTAGAGTGGTGCAAGACATGTATGAGAACGGTGAAACAGCAGTGAGGTGTGCAGTTGGAACAACTGAATGGCTCAAGGTGAAGGTGGGACTCCATCAAGGATCTGCTTTGAGTCCTCTTTTGTTTGCCATAGTGATGGATAGCTTGATGGACGAAATGAGGCAGGAGTCACCATGGAACATGATGTTTGCAGATGATATTGTGATATGTGGTGAAAGTAGAAAGGAAGTTGAGTTGGGTTTGGAGAGATGGAGGTATGCATTGGAACGAAGAGGAATGAAGGTGAGCAGTAGCAAAACAGAATATGTGTGCATCAATGAGAATGGGGATGAGAGTGTAGTGAAGATGCAAGGAGCAGACGTAAAGAAAGTTGGTGAATTCAAGTACCTGGGGTCAACTGTGCAGGAAAATGGGGGCTGCGATAGTGAGGTGAGAAAGAGAGTGTAGGCAGGGTGGAGCAGTTGGAGAAGGATTTTGGGAGTCATTTGTGATAGGAAAGTCCCAGCAAAAGTGAAAGGTAAGCTGTATAAGACAGTAGTGAGACCAGCTGTGATGTATGGATTGGAGACCGTACCCTTAACGAAGAGACAGGAGGCAAAGTTGGAGGTGGCGGAGTTGAGGATGTTAAGGTTTGCGATGGGAGTGACAAGGTTGGACAGGATAAGGAATGAGCACATCAGAGGGACAGCACATGTGGAGAGCTTGGGAATTAAGCTAAGAGAGATGAAACTGAGATGGTATGGGCACATCCTGAGAAGAGATGCAGAGCATGTTGGAAGGAGAATGTTGAGGATGGAGCTGCCAGGCAAACGAAAATGAGGAAGGCCAAAGAGGAGATACATGGATGTGGTGAGAGAGGACATGAAAGTGGCAGGTGTGGTAGAGAAGGATGCGGAAGACAGGGAGCAATGGAGATGAAAGATCCACTGTGGTGACCCCTAATTGGGAGCAGCCAAAAGAAGAAGAAGAAATTCATATTAGAGAGAATATGCTCAGCCCATTTTGAGCCTAAGATTGACAACACAGATGAGTAGGAGGATGGTAATAGGAAGTAAGGTGTGTGTGTGTGTGTGTGGCTAATGAATCAGCTAGGTAGGTTTTAAGTACAATATGCTAGATAAACACTAGATAGCTGGCTAATTCCTTCATAAAATGTGGTGTACAATCAAACTAGTTCATTAGCAGCTTAGCTTAATCATTGGACTTGCTAAAAATAAATGGCTAGTGTGACATCAGTGCAACTTCACAAGCACTGCTGTTCAGGTACTGAAAGGACAGCACCCCAGCATTGCTGAAAAGACAGTGCCGCTCCAGCACCACAAACAATTAACAAACCCATAGCAGAGGGGTGGGGAAAACTAATCAATCCAGCATGGCCGGACCTCACTAATCGGTGCTCCCACTCACCCTCCACAAAGCATAGGAAGGATATAAAAGGACACCATTCTGTCAAACAGGTGAGTAGGAGGATGGTGAGAGGAAGTAAGGAATCTGTGCTGCTCTCTCTGTCTGCCTACAGAGTCCAGCTGTGACAGCACTCACCAACAGAAGCGGCTCCACTCCACAGCACCTCCCCTGAGTGGTAGCCCCTCAGCAGTCTCCAGAGGACATCTCTTCACTTGGGCATAAAGATTCCACAGTACCTCGTACCCTCCCTCCCTTTTCCCCACACCTTGTCATGTTTGAAAATAAAAGTGCACCTTTTTCTTGCACCTAACACCAGTCTCCTACATCTGCATCTGAGAGTGAACATGAGGGGGTGCCACACTGGTGGAGAATGTGGGCAGAGGATGCAGACCCAGACCCAAAGCAAGTTTGGTTAGCAGGTTAACTGGCTGCACCATGCATGATGTCCTCCGAGCCTGCGCCCCCACACTTACCCTATGGCTAAATGGAAAGCCAGTCCTGACCCTGTTGGACTCTAAAAGTGCCATCATCCGAGCAGGTCCATCAGCTGTGCCCACCGCTGTCAGATCCCATGGAAGTCTGGCAGTAACATGTGCCCATGGGGACATGAAGGAAGTCCCCACCGCTGAAGTGCAGGTGGGCAGCCAGAGAGGTGAGTGGCCACTAACCATTGGACTTGTCAAAGATCTACCAGTGTTTTTGTTTGTAGGAAGGGACTGGCCAGGGTTCTGCCATTCAGCACCCAAGAAGGGATGACGGGTCCCTTGGAGTTGCAGATGTCAGCATCGAGCTCCAGTCTTTGTGTGTGTCACCCTCCTCCTCGAGGAAGAGGGGACAGATGCCAAGGCCAGGACAGAAGGTGAGTGCAACCCCCCCAACCCTCTCTCCACTGTGTGTAACTAGGCAACCTGAGAGGAGAACTTCAGCAGGGAGCAGAAGGGAGATGACTGGCTGAAGCACTGCTGGGGCCAGGTGCTACAAATCGATGTGGAGAACATAAACCCTAGCCAGGTGGTTCCTGTGGCCTTCTTCTTTGTCAAAAATGGATTACTGTACTACTATTGCAACTACTGTGGTGAACCCTGAAATCTTCTCATCATGCCCTGCACAAAGATTGACATCATGCACCTGGCCCACACCCACCTACTAGGTAGCCACCTGGGACCCCTGAACAACTTGGAGAAGATTCGGGATCAGTTCCACTGGCCAGGCATGGTGGCAGAGGTACACAACTTCTGCCAAAGATGTCCCCAATGTCGAAGATGACCTCATATAAGCTGGCCCCTGTACCTCTTATTGCCATGTCCATCATCAATTTCTTATTCAAGTGTGTGGATATGAACCTGGTAGGTCCACTCCTAAAGTCTGCCAGTGGCCACAAGTACATATTGGTGGTAGCAAACTATACCACAAGGTATTGTGAGGCTGTGCCCCCTGCACAAGGCCACTTCCAAGAGCATCACTCATGAGCTCATAGTCCTCTTCAGCTGAATGGGCATCCCGAAGGACTTGCTCGCTGATCAAGGCACCCCATTCATGTCTAAGTTGATACTAGACTTCTGTCGGCTGCTGCAGGTGAGATATCTGAAAATCTCCGTGTACCCTTTAAAAAACCCTTTATTTGTCACATGCACACTTCAAGTACAGTGAAACTCATCCTCTGAATTTAACCCATCTGAAGCAGTGAACACACACACACACACACACACACACTCAGAGCAGTGGGCAGCCACACCAGAGCACCCAGGGAGCAGTCAGGGGTCAGGTACCTTGCTCAAGGGCACCTCAGCCCAAGGCCACCCCACTTCAACCTAACTGCATGTCTTTGGATTGTGGGGGAAACTGGAGCACCTGGAGGAAACCCACACAGACACAGGGAGAACACGCAAACTCCACACAGAAAGGCCCTTGCCGGCCACTGGGTTCAAACCCGGAACCTTCTTGCCGTGAGGCGACCGTGCTAACCACTACACCATCGTGCCACCCCAACCCCAATCAGATGGCCTCATCGAGAGTTTCAATCAGACCCTGAAAAGGATGCTGTAATGAGTTTTGAATGAAGAAGGCCACAACTGGGATCTGTCTCAGGGGTTTGCTTGATGTGGCCAAAGAATGCTGGGAGGAGCAAGCCATACCATTCTGCTCAGTTGTTGATTATGTGCAGGACCTGCAGGAGCAAATCAAGCAAGTAGCCCTCATCATGAAAGAGCACCTGCAGGTGGCCCAGAGAGAACAACAATGGGCCTACAACCACCCAGCACTGCCCCAATGAATCCATCAGGGAGAGGAACTCGCATCAATACAAAGGAGCTGGAGGAACCATTTGGGGATGTGTTCTCAGTGTTAGTGGATACACATTCTTCAACATGAGATTAGAACACTGTAGAAGTGGTATTCTGCCAAAGGCCCTGCTGGGTCCCTGAGACCCGCTGTCAGGCCTTCATGCCCCAGGCTGGGGTCATCGAGGAGTCCACCAGCCCCTGGCCCAACCCCATCATCACAGTCCCCAAGCCCAACAAAAATTTGTGGCTGTGTAATGACTTCAGGAAACTTAAACTGTAATTGTAAGCAGTTTCCCTTCCTTGTCAAATCACACATACAAATCCTTGGTCCTTGAATTTTTAATTTTAGAATTTTTGGCTATGTTGGTTTTGCATTGTGCTTTGTAATACCAACACTTTTAATATGATTCTCAATGTATTTAACAAAACAATTCATGAGAGTTCATGTGAGTGTTTTCAGATAGTTGGATAGCTATTGTTATAATGAGATTCAGTTCTTGCAAAAGCTAAGCAGCTGGCTAGTTCAATTCCAAGTGCTAATGCTGCAACAGTGAGATGTTGGAGCTCTGAATCACGTCATTTTGGACCTCCATGTGATTGGGCGATACCATGGGGAGGGAAACATGGATGCCTCCATGTTTTGTATCTTGTTAGCAAGAGCCTAGCCAGCTAACTGTAATGAGTGGTGTATATGTTTCTCCTCAAAACAGCAAACTGTATGGTTAGCATTAAAGCAAATATACTGTACATCTGTGAGTTAACTGAGCTAAGGCTAATACTTATATAATTCATTCAGAATGTTACTGTGTTTACTGTTCATGCTGTGAGCAGCCATTTTGATTTGATGTCACTTGCTGAACTCAGAGTTTATCAGACTGTCCTGAGTTCTCGAGTAGGAATTTTGAGTTGAGGAGGAGTTTCCTTTGCCTTTTCGAATGCAGTATGAATTCCAAACACTAATATCAAACGGTTCTTTATCCGGGATGATGTCATGCCACGCTCAGCGGGGGGAGCACTGGCGCCAGTGCTGGCCATCCTGGGGAAACGCATCACATCCTGTCATACAGGAAGTCAAAAACACTTGCAGGCAGCTGGGGGTTGAAGGAGAGGGAGGACCATGTGCACGACTCTTAGCTTGAAGATAAAGTGAAGCAGTGTTGGCTGTTGGAAAGGGAGGAGGTCTGTAGAGATAATGAGGAATAACTCCCATCAGGATGGAGAGATATACTTTAGACCAGGAGTCCAAACACAGATTACATCAAAACTTAACTTTCATTCATCCTCTATCAGTCCAAAGTCCTGGTGTCTGGCATGTGTCCATCACCAGGTCTCTGATAACTGAAAGACAGATGAACACACACTGTCGCATTCCTGCAGTCTCTCTCTCTCTCTCAGCACCATTTCATCCACATTTTGATGGATCATTTTTTACAACAGCAAATCTAGATAGCATCCTTGTTTCCCTGCCTTTAATTGCTTGTAAGGTCTTAATTTACAACCTTAGACATGGGAGGAGACGTCGCTCCTCCTGAAATATTAAAGGTATGCATGCTTACTCTACACTCAGCAAAATACATGTTCTGTTGAGGCTTGTTTTTTTTCTTTTTTTTTTTCTCCAAGCCCTGTCATTAAGACCCTCTTTGTACCTCAGAGGTCACTCAGAGGTCATTATACATAACCATCCCTTCTGCTTTACTGGCTTGACGTCGTCATCATCATCATCACCACCACCACCATCACCATGACATCATGCTCAAGGACACTGTACATGTCAGGTCAGGTCAGGATTTTCTCCCCACATTTGCATTTTGATGAACATTCAGCCAAACTCTTTTTTTTTTCCCTGCTCACACATTACTGCAGTATCAGTGTGCGTCTTCCTGCTCACACTGAGCACTTAATGCATGCCGTCTACCCAATTAAACAACGCCACAACCGTGCAGTTCATTAACATGCAAATGGCGTCTTATGAAGAGATTAGTTAATTGCAACTCATTTGCATAATTAATGAACACTCAAATGAATAATGCTTTGGCAGATTTGCGCCGCGCTGCGACGAGATAAATTATAAACGACAAGCCGAGACCATTGTGCAAAAGCCGTATGCATTGGGCAAAATAATAAAGCAGGTGGGAGATGGATGATGGTTTTGATATCACTTATTAGTAAAGATGGAGTATTTATTTATTTATAATTTATTTATCGCTGTTTGTGATCTTTCAGACGAAGCAGGATCTTGTCTGAACGACTCAATTGGTATTTGCATTTTCATTGACCTATTGCATTACGTACTGTCATGAATCATAAAGATTAATTGTGATTTTTTTTGTATCAACTTTACATAAATGAACCTACTGTGTATAAATCATATAGATTAATTGTGATGTTTTGTATTAATCTATAAAACGTAACGTTTTGATAGATTAATTGCGTACTTGAATTGCAATTGTAATTGATGAAATAATTAGAAAATGAATAGTGTTCAAATTGGGACTTTATCTGACATCATAATAGTGTTTTTTTATATATATATTGGCTTATATAAAACAATCCTTAAGATCATTAATTACTGGTCATTTTGTTTTAGATTTTTTTATTTAAACAACTGATTAATTTTTTGCCAATGACTTGAATCCCTTAATAATTGAAACTGACTGTTTTAAAATTTTACTCACACTTACCCCAACACTTCCATCATTTCATGTCTCATGTCTCAGGTGAAACAGATGAACAGTCTTCTCTGTGTTAAGACGGATCCGGTCACATGGTGATGGTGCTCGTGACCTTCCATGGCCTGAGATGGTAATGACACTCCACTTTGCATGATAGCGTTGCATGATAACGCTGTCTGATAACACGGGAATGCTTTAATAATGCTGTCTGATAACACGGGAATGCTCAGGGCTCTTGTGTGGCCAATTTGAAGCAGATGGACCAAATGAGCTCTTTGTCCTTTTCTGTAGGTCACAAGAAAAGGACAGCTTACAGGTCCTGACTTTAGTTTCAAATGCAGGTTGATTTTACAGTATGGAGCATTAAATACAGTGCTGTTAGTACAAACCTAATTATTAATGTCATAAGTCATCATAAGTCCTTCCTGTGCCAGAACCTGGTCTTCCCAGGCAGTCTCCCATCCCAGCACTAACCAGGATCTCTGTTTCCGTAGCCCTCAGCCTCTCTCCTATACAGCTAGAGTTACAGTGGGGGGCTAGTTCTCTGGTAACCGCGAGAGTTTGACTCCCTACTCACATCTGTATTGCAGCGTGCCTTGCCAGATGGCAGTAGGTTCCATTTTTATGATGGTCTTTGGTATGATCTGACCACGAGTAGAATTCACAATCTCATAATCGAGAGACGGACACGCTAACCAGTAGGCCAGCTTGCAGTAATTATTAATGTAGATAATGTTAATTAGGAATAATATAAGAACATAGCTTTAAACTTTTTACTACAGTAATGTATAGCTTAAAACTCCATCCATTATCCGTAGCCACTTATCCTGTGCAGGGTCACAGGCGAGCTGGAGCCTATCCCAGCTGACTATGGGCAAGAGGCAGGGTACACCCTGGACAAGTCGCCACGTCATTGCAGGGCTGACACAGAGACAAACAACCATTCACACTCACGGTCAATTTAGAGCCACCAATTAACCTAACCTGCATGCCTTTGAACCAAACTGGAGCACCCGGAGGAAACCCACAAAGACACGGGGAGAACATGCAAACTCCACACAGAAAGGCCCCTGTTGGCCACTGGGCTTGAAACCAGAACCTTCTTGCTGTGAGGCGACAGTACTAACCACTACACCACCTAGTTTAGAACTCTTATTATATAATTACATACCGTAAGATGTTCATGACAACTGACATAAAGCTTCATAAACATTTATAAAAGCTTATTTCAACCAAAAAGGCAAAAATTTATGTTGCTTGTCAAGAGTAGTCATTATAAAACCTGAGGACTGGTCTAGAAAGTCTTAAATCTTTTTTGATTGATTGATAAACAGGGGTGGTACGGTGGTCTAGTGGTTAGCGCTGTCGCCTCACGGCAAGAAGGTCCAGGTTCGAGCCCCGTGGCCGGCGAGGGCCTTTCTGTGCGGAGTTTGCATGGTGTCCTCGTGGGTTTCCTCCGGGTGCTCCGGTTTCCCCCACAGTCCAAAGACATGCAGGTGAGGTTAACTGGTGACTCTAAATTGAGAGTGAATGGTTGTCTGTGTCTATGTGTCAGCCCTGTGATGACCTGGCGACTTGTCCAGGGTGAACCCTGCCTTTCGTCTGTAGTCAGCTGGGATAGGCTCCAGCTTGCCTGCGACCCTGTAGAACAGGATAAAGTGGCTAGAGATGATGAGATAGATAAATAATGTATATTTGTTTATTTTTCTAACATGTCTGATGATGCTCAAAATGCAGCCACTTTCTTTTATCGTAAATACATTCCCATTACTGAGGTTGGACATTGTGGGTATTGGACCTGAACTCAACCCTTTACTTATGTTTCATTAGTAAGCTCTTGTGAAAGAGCAGTCTAATTGGGACACAGCAGTCTCCATGTAATCCCCCGTTGTAGTAGTTGATTAATTAACAGCTATAGTATTGAGTTGAACTGTATCACATGGGCATGCATTGAGCACCAAGTGGGCCGTAACGGGACTCGTTTTCCACCAAATGGACAAAAAAAGCTGATATTCTCCATTCTTATAATTGAGACTGTACACACGCTACGCTTCCACACACTATACTTCCATACACTGCACTGTTCCAGTGAGAATATCCAAAAATGGCTGACTGTTCTTCTAATCACTCATTTATTGTTTTAATAAGCAATATTAGTTTGTGTCTTTAGGATCACGAGGTGGTGGCTAAAGCAAAGACGAAACAGCTTTCATTCATGAATTAATTTATTTAAAGAGTACATTCATTTATTTATATGAGAAAAAAAGTACAATGAGACATTAAAAAATCATACAAAATACAAAATTACATAACACACATCCAAAGAAATGGCTTATATACTGCAAGCATATATCTATGAAAAACAGCAGCGAGACTCTACTGATTCAATCTTTTAAGAGGGCTTAAGAGGGCTCATAGTTCAATTGGAAATCATGAATTTGTGCTTTGGATATGGGATAGAGAAATGTTACTGATGAAAACACTGTTGTTACAGTAGGTGGCTGGGAAAATATAGACATGGAGCACAAACTAGCCATTGACTAAAGTTCGTAATTTAACTACCATGTGGACATTCTGGTTGTTTATCAGTTTCAGTTCTTAAGGCAGGGATAACATTAAAATAACAAAGCAGCAGTGACAGAGCGTAACGCAATGCTCAGACCATAATAATCAATTGTTGTAAATGGGCTTTGGCCCAACAAACTCTCCAACAAAGACCTCCTCCAGCTCAGCCAGACCACATGCATCATCAGCAAAATACAGTATAGATGACTTTGATGGCTAGGACGTGTGCTGAGGATGCCACAGACAAGTATTGTGAGGGTTGCATTGTGATGGACCCCACAAGGCAAGAGACCAAGGGACAGGCCAAGGAACACCTGACAAAGAACAGTTGAAGCAGAACTTAAGCAAATTGGGATCACCTGGGGTGAGGCTGAGACCAAGGCAAAAGACCATGCCGGATGGAGGGATCTTGTGGAGACCTTGTGCTCCAGTAGGAGCAAAGATGATAAGTAAAGTATGTAAGTAAATGGGCTTCTTGTCATTTCAGATGTCCTGGCCATATAAGAATCTCATTGATTTGATTGGTTAAAACACCTGGAAGGACAGCCATGACCAAAAGGTTAGAGAAGCAACCTTGGGCCCAAAGGGTCGCTGGTTCAATTCCCTGAACCAGCAGGAAAATCCATGGCTGAAGCACCCTTGAGCAAGACACCTAAGCCCCAAACTGCTCCCCAGGCGCTGGGTATGTGTGTGTTCATTCTATGTTGCTCTGGATAAGAATGTCTGCTAAATTGCCTGTAATGTAATGTTCCCTGGATATGCTAAACCGACATTGATGAGTGTTGCATTATGCTCAGACAGTTTCAATCAATCGCCTTTATTTAATCAGGAGTAAGAGACTTGTTGAGATTAAAAAGTTTTTTTCCAAGAGTGTCCTGGCCAGGGCAGCAGCACACATAACAGTTTCAGACACAAGCATAAAATATTACAAAATAAAAATATCATCCATTTTTGAAACATCTACAACCAGATGTACACTGTCAGAAACAGGGGTACAGAAGGAGTCCATTTCTGTCCTCTGAGGTACAATCTACACTAATGTACTCCCAGGGCTCATTGTTGGACCTCAGGGTAACTATGTGTACCTTTTAGGGCCAAAAAGTTACATATATTTTCCCAATCAGTATATAAATGGTACAAATAAGTACCTTTAAGGGTTGTTGTTGTTGTCTGTCCATCGCTAGTGATGATGACTGCTTAATTTGGATGTGCAGAAATGCAGGTGGGCCATGAGGCCTGCACCAGAGTGACAGAATCGCCCACAGCGGTGGCACGAACAGCCCGGCCGAGCCGCCACAGAATGTCTGGCCTCATGAGCTCTCACATACTATTCTCCTCTCCTAAGGAAGCACCTTGCCCAGTAAGGTAAGACAAACAATGTCATGCCCCCATCTTGTTGTCTCTCTGGACCTCCAGACCTGATGCCAAGTGGTGCACAAAAGTGCCACAGACCTGACGGGTATGGAAGTTGCCCCATAGTGACAACGGACTTGCCAAATGATGCCATCCATTGGCCATTTGAGTGGCTCTTCTGCATGCCATCAGGTGGTGTGCCATTGACCCTGTTGGGTTCATCTACCACACTGCACCGAAAAGCACCCTGCTGCCAGTGCCTTATTAGTGATGTGCTATTTAAAGGGGCGGTCACACAGCACTCCGCGTCTATATCACGTAAAAAAAGATACAAAAATCTGGTGGACGTGGTCGTAAGTGCTAATTTTTGGTCAATTTTGGCTTTGCCGTGCTTTGTACGGGGTATGGCCGTCGGCGGCTGTTTCACTGCTGCAGCACTGCCTAAGCACAGCTAACCAAGTCCAGCCACGCACCCAGATGTTCCATACCACCCTCCTCCTCCTCCTCCTCCTTCTTCTTCTTCTCTCAGCAAGGATATGTTGAGCCTGTATCAGTTGGTTCTGTTGGTGCTGGAGCATTAAGATGAGGACATCACAGCGTTGAGGGTTCATGTTCACCCCTTGACATCTAGACTGCAAGTGCCGAGGTCTCAGAAAATTACGGTATTTATACATGCCGCAAATCAGAAGTGATGCAGAAGTGATTAGACAGTGATCAATCGAATTTAGAACTTGTTTGAGACGTCGTTTAACGGGCTTAGACAGTGCTATGTACGCGGAAAAATCCATTTCTCAGTGATAAGCCGCTAAACACACGCTATATCCCGTGATACCAACGCGTAACACCCGTCCGATGACCGTGCTCTGCCCGTGATAGACCGCCAAACTTTCGCGTCTTACCACGTCTCCCCAAGTTTTAATAACGGCCGGGACACTGATTATCACATGTTTTTCACGTGTGTTGCACGTCTTTACCACGTGTGCCGGCCGTGGTTGTCCGCGGTCTAAAGTTTTGAGCAGTCCAAAACTTTTTGCCGCGTCCGACGCCGTTCCGATTTTCCCCTGCGTCCTGTCACGTCTGTATATTGACTGTAACACGTCTTAACTTCGACATCAACACGAACAACATCGTCTGCTTCACGGGAGAGCACTTTTTGACGGGTTTTGGCCGTGATAAAGCCGTAAAGCGCTGTGTGACCGGGCCTTAACCCATAGCTG
Organism: Neoarius graeffei; assembly: GCF_027579695.1. Classification (NCBI taxonomy): domain Eukaryota; kingdom Metazoa; phylum Chordata; class Actinopteri; order Siluriformes; family Ariidae; genus Neoarius; species Neoarius graeffei. The sequence goes on from NC_083577.1 coordinate 4,870,516, forward strand.
GAACCCAGGCAGGTGCTACCACTCTGGGTCATAGTGGACCTGGGAGCAATGGTGATTAAGGGGTAACTCCACCAGGGGCGCAGATACGTTTTTTGATCTGGGGGGACAAAGCTGCCAGCAAACCAACCCCACCCCCACCCCCAACATGTGTTGTGCGAGGAATATACTCTGATGCCCTCAGGGCGGCGACATTACTCAGCTAAGACAAAAAAAACATCACTCCTTCATCCCTGCAACCATTAGCTTAGGCCTACTAATAAATAAAGAGTACGTAGGAAGCACACCTGTGATGTCTGGTGCTCTCATGTGCTATTTACCACTGACATGACAGGATGTCATGTGGGTTGTGTGTGTGTGTGTGTGTTCTGAATGACTGCTGACTGTTTTATACCCTTTGTATTTATCTATAGCATCTAGGTCTGTGTATCCTATGTATTGAGACTTGGACTGTCAAACTAAATTACCCATCATTGAAAGAAATAAAGCTTATTGATTCTGATACTGATTCCAATCACTCCCCAAGCATGCCATATGCTGTATGCAAAAACTGTTTTATTTAAACATTAACTGACTTTCAGCACACTGATTCTTTAAGAAAACAGAAAGAGCAGGGTGTAAAAAAAAAAAAAACACAAAATGTAAGTAAAAGTCACTTCTTACTTGATGTGCCTTACAAACACATAGCCTATATATATACATGAATAAAATTGTAAATAAGTAGTCTACATGAGTTTTCAATAAATGGTCTCAAATGCAGAAACAGATTATGTGAAGGATCCAAAAATCTCTCTCCTCCGATCCTTGCCCTGAATATATTGTTGGGCGATGTCTCTCCTATTCAGATTCAGATAATATTCAGTCCCCGATATGCCTGTCAAACTTGTTGTGGGTAACCATAGCAACCAAGCTCGAGCTCGCAACCTGTGCAGTCTGCGCAGCTCAACCAACCGAATATCAGTCTTTGTTTTGTTTTATGCGAGTTGTTGCAACTATGTATGTACTGCTGTGCACCTCAATAAACCGAATGGTAATTAGTCTTTTGATTTTTCCGTGAGGGTGGCACGGTGGTGTAGCGGTTAGCACTGTCGCCTCACAGCAAGAAGGTCCGGGTTCGAGCCCCATGGCCGGCGAGGGCCTTTCTGTGCAGAGTTTGCATGTTCTCCCCGTGTCCACGTGGGTTTCCTCCGGGTGCTCCGGTTTCCCCCACAGTCCAAAGACATGCAGGTTAGGTTAACTGGTGACTCTAAATTGAGCGTAGGTGTGAATGTGAGTGTGAATGGTTGTCTGTGTCTATGTGTCAGCCCTGTGATGACCTGGCGACTTGTCCAGGGTGTACCCCGCCTTTCGCCCGTTGTCAGCTGGGATAGGCTCCAGCTTGCCTGTGACCCTGTAGAACAGGATAAAGCGGCTAGAGATAATGAGATGAGATGAGATGAGATTTTTCCGTGAGGTTTGCCTTATGCAAAGAAAGACAGCATAGACGTTTTTTCCTCCCTATAAGTGGGGGGGGCCGAACGAGGTGAATTTAAATCTGGGTGGGACGAATCCCACCCATCCCACCCTCTATCTGCGCCCGTGAACTCCACTTTCCCCAGTACTCAAGTCCTCCCAGACCTGAGACTCACCACCGGTTGCAGTTTAAAGTCATACCCAGGACTACGCCTTAGAGGGTCCTGCCCCAGTGACAACCCATTGTACCCCTAAAGGTACAATGATGTACTTTGTTTTCTGAGAGTGAAGTTGCATCCAAGTCATTTAAAATCCCTTTAAAAATGTTCAATGCAGCCAGTTTCTGAAAGTTTAAGTGATTCTACAACTGGTTCCAAGCAGAGAGAATGGTGTATTTAAAGGTCCTTTTCCCCAGTTCAGTATGGACTAGTAGTAGTACTCACACAAGCGGCAGATTTTCTGTTGTTTGTTGTGGTTCGGCAGCAGAATGAAATGTAGTCTGACAGCACCGCTAGCATTACGCAAGTGATGTAGGAACAGAGCATTGGTTCAAGTTGAACTTGATTCGACTTGATTTAACTTTAGGATTTGTTCCTTTTTATGGTCCATAAGAAGAAATAAATCCTAAAGTTAAATCAAGTCAAATCAAGTTCACCTTGAACCAATGCTCTGTTCCTACATCACTTGTGTAATGCTAGCGGTGCTGTCGAACTACATTTCATTCTGCTGCTGAACCACAACAAACAGCAGAAAATCTGCCGCTTGTGTGAGTACTACTGCTCGTCAGCGTGATCCTCGAATCACAATTCTTAATTTCAAATCCAAATTGTTCAAATAAAAATGCCACAACAGGTATTGTGACAGTTCTGTGACATTCCTCTGTTTACTCCCTGGACAATTTTTCCACAGTGTCTCAGGGCTAGGCAACAGATGTGCTAGCGAGGTGTTAGCACTAGCTATCCAGGGGGCTGTTGCAATCAGGCTCGGAGTCTGCAAGACATCAAACACATTCCATTGCTGAAGGTTTATATTGTGCTGATGTAAAAGTTTCAATATGTTTGAGATACAACCTCCTTTCGAGCTAATTAATTTTCTACATTTATCGCAGCATCCTCAGTTTGCTTTCAACAAGTGAAAGCACACTTTTGGCCATTTCGGTTGTTCCATCATCCGCTGTCTAATGTTATCCATCGAATCAAATCTACATGCAGATGTGTTGACACATGACATAGTCAGGTACTGAAAGATAGCCATGTCTCAACAGATGTAGGTGCAATTATCAAGGACGTTTATTCAAAACGTCTGAGTGAAATGCTCTTCTAGGAAGTGATGAGCAGAACCAAAATATTGTTTGTTCCTAATGGTTACCTGACACTCAGACTTGTGCTGGGACTTCTACTTTGGAACAGATATTGATTCCCAACCCTCTACCCAGTGGAAACAAAGTCCCACTTTTAAATCAATGCTCTAGATTCTTTGTAACCAAGTTGGAATGGTCCTATATAACACTTTAGGCTAGCCTGTATTTATGAAGTCTACAGTGTATTATTATAATTTTTTTTTTTAATTAAAAGTGACAAGAACACAGTGACAAAATGTTCTCTGACCAGAAAGTGAGATTACTTTTCATATCATTGAGTGCTGAGGAAGCAAATTGCCTCTGTTTTATCCATTATGTCCAAATCTCACTCTTATGTCCAGTTGTCGGTTGTTACAAATCATAATCTGTAAAGAAAATGGAAGTTAATTCTGAGGAATCAATAGAGAACAGATTATCAGTGGCAAGCCTTTGGCTGGGACTTGAGCTCAGCCAAACCTTAGCCAGACACCAGAAAAGCAACAGGGTAAAGGATTTTGTAAGGGATTAGCTTCAGGCTGCCAGGTCGCTCCGTTGTGTGTAGCTGTCGATGTTGATTTTAAAAGGAACTCAGTAAATTACACAGGGAAATGAATCCTTAAGTCTGAGTGAAAATACCGTGGAAGAAGAGTCTGGAGACAGAAATCTTAGTTTCTCGGTCGTTAGCTTGTGCTACTTGCTCTTGATAACACTAGCTTGACCACTTCATTAGCATTCGCTAACACTACTGATGAACGCTACACCGGCTGGAAGGTGACTTCACTGCTGTGCTGATGGCGCTGACTCACTGTTAAGCTCGCATTGGCCTTCAAGAAGGCCTTGGGTGATACATTTTTGGTCCCGCCCACTATAAATCAAAATCTGATTGGTGAATTCATCCATCACTTCCTACATAAACATACACCGCCATGGCCTTCTGTCCCAGCAATGAAGTCCTAACCAATGAGTGAGCAGCTCTAAACTCTTCTCAGCCTAGACACAACAAACAAAACAATCTCATTGGAGAACTCGATTTTAATGTTGTCAGGACGGTAACCCTTTCATTTCTGAAGCACACTTGATAGAAAATGAGGCCAAATTAGAAGAGAATAATTATCATGAAATTATGAAAGAATGAAATAAATTAAATATAACATTTGAAATGCTGATATGTTTGGGCTTCTCTGAAGGTCTAGAAGGCCCTGATGGTTCCTCTCTGCAGATTATCATTCTGCATGCAATAATAGCTGAACTTTGCATCCAACATTGTAGGGCTCGAGTCCAGTCTCAGGATGTTTTCTGTATTAACTCAGTCTCATCTCAGACTTACTGGCATTTGAACCTGGATCTGTCTCACTCACTAAAGCTGGTCTTGGTTTTGGTTTAAAACATTGTGTTGTCTTGTCTTTTTGCATGAGCAAAGTTTGATATGAAATAACTCCTTCTTCTAGAAAACTACTGGACCACAACGGGGCCTCATAGTTGAAATAAAGTCTTGGCTTCTGTGGCAGCGGGGGCGTGGTCAAGCGCCGGTCTGTGACAGGAGGGCGGAGCCAGGGAAGGTGAGTGGCAGAATCACTACACCTGATGGTAATTAACCTGTGTTTGTGTGTCTTCCCAGTACCGCGCCCTATTTAAGGAGGCAGAGGGAGAGCAGAGGAGAGCTCTTCCCGGGACAAGAACACAGCATGTGTGCGTGTATTTACCCGAATATAACAGTTGCTATACTGAAAAGTCTGGCAATAAAAGCTTATTTCTTACCTGAAGCTTTGTCCTGCCGTCCTCTGTGCTCCACCCACACCTAAGAGCTCTACAGTGGTGCCGAAACCTCGGGAATAAAAGGTGGAGCACCAACTCAGCAGCCCCATGGAATCCTCCCCGTTCACGGACCTGGTCCACGCCCTCGCCACGGCTCAGCAAAGCCAGCACCAGGTGCTCATCACACTCCGAAAGGAACAAGAGCGGTGCTTCGAAGCCCTGGTGCTGGCCCAGCAGGAAGATCGCAAGGCGTTCTGGCATCTCCTCGTGTCGGCGGGGTCCACCAACACCCCGGCGGCGGGCCCGTCTCCCCTCATCGTGACCAAGATGGGCCCGCAGGACGACCCCGAGGCGTTCCTCGCATTGTTCGAACAGGTCGCCGAAGCCTCGGGGTGGCCGATGGAGCAGTGCGCGGCGTGCCTCCTCCCCCTCCTGACAGGAGAGGCGCAGCTGGCCGCGCTACAGCTGCCCGCCGACCGGCCTACGCGGACCTTCGCCGGGCCGTCCTCCAGCACGTGGGGCGCACACCAGAACAACAGCGCCAGCGCCTCCGCGCGCTGCGGTTGGAGGAAGTTGGCCGGCCGTTCGCGTTCGGCCAGCAGCTCCGGGACGCCTGCTGGCGGTGGCTGAGGGCCAACGATCGCGACGCCGAGGGAATCATCGATCAGGTGGTGCTGGAGCAGTTCATCGCCCGCTTACCAGCCGGAGCCGCGGAGTGGGTCCAGTGCCACTGCCCGGTGTCGCTGGATCAGGCAGTAGGACTGGCGGAGGATCATCTGGCGGCTGTTCCGGCGGCAGGACAGCCGACAACGTCTTCTCTTCTCTCCTCTTCTCTCTCTCTTTCTCCCCTCCCTTCTGTGTCCCGTCCTCGCCCCATTCCCCCACCACAGAGACGGTGGCCGGCTCCACCCCAGCCGGCCCGCCGCACCCGTGGTGCCCTCTCGTTTCTCCCTTCTGTGTCTGTCTCTCCCCCCCCTCAGGTGAGTGATCCCCAGAGCACCGGTGCAGAGGGAAAACCCGGGCCAGTTTGCTGGCGCTGCAGGGAACCAGGCCACCTGCAACAACAGTGCACAGCAATGGAGGTGGGCACGGTGGTACGGATCCCCGACGCGCCAGAAGCTGCCCTCGATCGGGCCGGAGCGTATCGCATACCGGTGAGTGTCCAAGGGGCTACATATCAGGCGTTGGTGGATTCTGGTTGCAGTCAGACCTTTATCCGCCAAAGCCTGGTGCAAGACGAGGCATTGGGGGGAGCACAGGGGGTGAAGGTGTTGTGTGTGCACGGGGATGTTCTCAGCTACCCTTTGGTGTCGGTCCACATATTTTTCAGAGGGGAAAAATCTATAGTGAAGGCAGCGGTTAATCCTCGCCTTACCCACTCTTTAATTTTGGGGACTGATTGGCCGGGATTTTGGGGTTTAATGACGCGCCTAGTAAAGAGTGGGTCCTGCCATTTGACAGGGGGAGGTCCCGGTGTCGCTTTGGCTGGAGCTGCTGTCGTAGAGCCGTCTACGTCATCTCCGCGACAGAGTGCGGAGCCACCGGCTCCTCCTCTTTCTGTTGGGGAATCCCTCGTGGATTTCCCATTAGAACAATCGTGAGATGAGACTCTGCGACATGCGTTTGACCAAGTGAGAGTAATCGATGGTCAAACGCTCCAGCCGAACGCCACCCCGTCCTTCCCCTATTTTTCTATTAGGAAGGATAGATTATACCGAGTGATGCAGGACACTCAAACGAAAGAGCGAGTCACACAGCTGTTAATTCCAAAGAGCCGCCGGGAATTGGTATTTCAGGCGGCTCACTTTAATCCCATGGCTGGACACCTAGGGCAGGATAAGACACTAGCCCGGATAATGGCCCGATTCTATTGGCCGGGGATTCGCGGCGATGTCCGTAAGTGGTGTACGGCATGCCGCGAATGCCAGTTAGTAAATCCAGCGGCCATTCCAAAAGCGCCTTTGCGCCCCCTACCATTAATAGAGACCCCGTTCGAAAGAATTGGGATGGATCTCGTCGGGCCATTAGATCGGTCAGCACGAAGGTACCGCTTTATATTGGTTCTGGTGGACTATGCAACGCGATACCCGGAAGCGGTGCCTCTTCGCAATATCTCAGCACGCAGTATTGCGGAGGCCCTCTTCCACGTCATCTCCCGGGTTGGAATCCCGAAAGAGATTCTGACTGACCAAGGCACCTCATTTATGTCACGAACACTGAGCGAACTGTATGGGCTATTAGGTATTAAGCCGATCCGCACCAGCGTTTATCACCCACAGACGGACGGTTTAGTTGAACGGTTCAATCGCACCCTCAAGAATATAATTAAAAAATTCGTAAGTGAGGACACACGTAACTGGGATAAATGGCTCGAACCCTTGTTATTTGCAGTGCGAGAGGTCCCCCAAGCGTCCACAGGGTTCTCCCCATTTGAATTGGTATATGGGCGTAAGCTACGCGGCATTTTAGATGTGCTGCGAGAAAATTGGGAGGAGGGACCTTCACAGAGTAAAAACGAAATTCAGTATGTTATGGATCTGCGCGCAAAACTCCACACGCTCACTCACCTAACTCAGGAGAATTTGCGGCAGGCCCAGGAACGGCAAGCCCGCCTGTACAACAAGGGCACGCGCCTTAGAGAGTTCACTCCGGGAGATAAGGTACTCGTACTGTTGCCCACGTTGAGCTCCAAATTAATCGCCAAGTGGCAAGGACCCTTTGAGGTCACACAGCGAGTCGGGGACGTCGACTATGAGGTAAGACGAACATACAGGGAGGGGGCGCTACAGATCTACCACCTCAATCTGCTTAAACTCTGGAACGAGGAGGTCCCTGTGGCGTTGGTGTCGGTAGTTCTGGAGAAGGCAGAGCTGGGGCCGGAGGTTCAAAAAGGGACATTGGCATCACATACCTCTCCAGTCCCCTGTGGAGACTACCTCTCCCCGACCCAACTCACAGAGGTCGCCCAGTTGCAGGCCGAGTTTTCGGATGTATTCTCGCCCCTGCCCGGTCGCACTAACCTCATAGAACACCACATAGAGACGCCCCCGGGGGTGGTAGTGCGTAGCCGCCCTTACAGGCTACCCGAACACAAAAAAAAGGTGGTTCGGGAAGAACTTCAGGCCATGCTCGAAATGGGCATCGTCGAGGAGTCCCACAGTGACTGGAGCAGCCCGGTGGTCTTGGTTCCCAAGGCCGACGGCTCGGTCCGGTTCTGTGTGGACTATAGAAAAGTCAACACGGTGTCTAAATTCGACGCGTACCCAATGCCTCGTATTGACGAGCTGCTCGATCGACTAGGCACGGCTCGCTTTTACTCGACACTGGATTTGACGAAGGGATATTGGCAGATCCCCTTGACTCCATTATCCCGGGAGAAAACGGCCTTTTCCACACCGTTCGGCTTACACCAATTTGTCACACTTCCTTTTGGGCTGTTTGGGGCGCCCGCTACGTTTCAGCGGCTGATGGACAGGGTCCTCCGGCCCCACGCCACCTATGCAGCCGCATATCTTGATGATATTATCATCTATAGTAACGACTGGCAGCGGCACCTGCAACACCTGAGGGCCGTCCTTAGGTCGCTGAGGCGGGCGGGTCTCACTGCCAACCCGAAGAAGTGTGCGATTGGGCGGGTGGAAGTACGGTATCTGGGCTTCCACTTGGGCAACGGGCAGGTGCGTCCCCAAATTAATAAGACAGCAGCGATTGCGGCCTGCCCGAGGCCCAAGACCAAAAAGGGGGTGAGACAGTTCCTGGGGCTGGCTGGCTACTATCGTAGGTTTATACCTGATTATTCGGACGTCACCAGCCCGCTGACTGACCTCACTAAAAAGGGGGCGCCAGATCCGGTCCAGTGGACGGAGCAGTGCCAGCGGACTTTCTCTGAGGTAAAGGCTGCACTGTGTGGGGGGCCACTATTACACTCCCCTGACTTTTCTCTCCCTTTTGTGTTGCAGACCGACGCGTCGGACAGAGGGCTGGGGGCGGTGTTGTCCCAGGAGGTGGAGGGGGAGGACCGCCCCATCCTGTACATCAGCAGGAAGCTGTCAGTGCGTGAGGGGCGCTACAGCACTATTGAGAAGGAATGCCTGGCGATCAAGTGGGCGGTCCTCGCCCTCCGTTACTACCTACTGGGGCGCCCTTTCACCCTCTGTTCGGACCACATGCCCCTCCAGTGGATCCACCGCATGAAAGATGCCAACGCGTGGATCACCCGTTGGTATCTGGCACTCCAACCCTTCAATTTCAAGGTGGTCCACAGGCCGGGGGCGCAGATGGTCATGGCGGACTTTCTCTCCCGTCAAGGGGGGGGGGGGGAGTCGGCTGCGGGCCGGATGGGCGCCCGGCCTGAGTCGGGTGGTGGGGGTATGTGGCAGCGGGGGCGTGGTCAAGCGCCGGTCTGTGACAGGAGGGCGGAGCCAGGGAAGGTGAGTGGCAGAATCACTTCACCTGACGGTAATTAACCTGTGTTTGTGTGTCTTCCCAGTACCGCGCCCTATTTAAGGAGGCAGAGGGAGAGCAGAGGAGAGCCCTTCCCGGGACTAGAACACAGCGTGTGTGCGTGTATTTACCCGAACATAACAGTTGCTATACTGAAAAGTCTGGCAATAAAAGCCTATTTCTTCCCTGAAGCTTTGTCCTGCCGTCCTCTGTGCTCCACCCACACCTAAGAGCTCTACAGCTTCAAAATGGATGCTCGATGCTTTTGACTTGGACCCCTTGACTTGATCTCAGACACTCCTGGTCTTGGACTTGAAAATGACTTGTCATCATGATGATGTCATTTTGACTACTGCCATAACGATTCATATTTGTTTAATATTTAAAATTGCTTGTTAATGGCTTAATAGTTTATAAAAATCTTGTGGAATTTTACAAATTCTTCCAATATATGGTATTTCATTGGCGAATTATTCGGATGAAGATATAAAGGTGTATTTACAAGTTTACAAAATGGAACATTTTCACAAACAGACGTACAGTTGGTGCATGTTCATTTTTTTTCTTTCTGCCTCATTGATCTTTAAGTGAAGACACTTTGCAGCTGAGGTAAAAGGCAAAAGCAAAGCCACAGACTCCAGAAACATTTACACTTCCTGTTTTGCTCCTGATCATTGTTCACACCAGATTCTAGTCAACAGGAAGACTTCATGAGCAGATTGCACCATCACTATACAAATCACTTAAGTGCTCAGAAGTGTTTCAAGAAAGAAGCTTTTTCTGACAGTAAACCACAAAATATAGCACCAACACGCAGCGCTACAGCTGGCACTGAGTGCTGCAGTGTGTGGTGTGGAATTGTGTGTGTGTGTGTGTGTGAGTGAATGAGTATTGTGTGTTGAGGTGTGTTTTGTGGTGTGGTGTGTGAAACTGTGTGAGGATATAAAGAAAATTTACATTTTTTATGCGGGTTTCTCAAGTGTCTTCACATTTATTAAAAAAAAATACATCAAGATGTTCAGGGCTGTTATTCTCTTCATGGGAGACTTCAATGATGATTTATTATGGTGAGATATATATATATAAGTTATTCCACAAATCGAGTTCCACATTCACTGGATTTTGAGAAACAGAACATTTTTTGTTTATACAAAATGTCTGACAAAATCATTTCCGCTTAGAATGTAAACAAACTGGTGAAATGACAGGAGCAATTTGGGAAAAATGCGATAATAATAATAGTAATTCTTGAAAAATAAAAAAAGATATATTCTTACCAGGAGCGGCATGGTGGTGTAGTGGTTAGCGCTGTCGCCTCACAGCAAGAAGGTCCGGGTTCGAGCCCTGTGGCCGGCGAGGGCCTTTCTGTGCGGAGTTTGCATGTTCTCCCCGTGTCCGCGTGGGTTTCCTCCGGGTGCTCCGGTTTCCTCCACAGTCCAAAGACATGCAGGTTAGGTTAACTGGTGACTCTAAATTGAGCGTAGGTGTGAATGTGAGTGTGAATGGTTGTCTGTGTCTATGTGTCAGCCCTGTGATGACCTGGCGACTTGTCCAGGGTGTACCCCGCCTTTTGCCCGTAGTCAGCTGGGATAGGATCCAGCTTGCCTGTGACCCTGTAGAACAGGATAGAGCAGCTACAGATAATGAGATGAGATATTCTTACCATCAATACTTTCATTCTCTATTTCTATTTTTTGAGGTTTTCTTCTTCTTCTTCTTTAGGGTTTTTTTGGGTGGTTGGCAAACCAACTTAAAGGTACATTATCGCCACCGACTGGGCTGGAGTGTGGAACAGAAGATATTAGAAGAAAAACTATATTCTTTTAGCTATTTCTGTTTCTTTTCAATAGTTTATAACAATTTTGGGGGGTTTTGCTTTTGAGTAGTTTTTATTTCATCCTCAGTTGGTTCAGCAACACGCTTGGCCATTTTGTTTTTCTCTACTCACAGTATATGAGCTGATATCTTAGTAGTAGAGTATCCAATCAGAGTGCACGATTGCTCATATCCAGTGAATGTGGATAGAATATATATTTGGGAAATGTCAACATAAATGCACTACATATAAAAATGTCTTTATCCACACAATATTTTTCGCTTATTTTCATGAAGGGTGCCAGTAATTCCGGCATCGTCCATAAAGCTACTGCATTTTCCCAGATGGGCAAAACACGAGTGGAGTCACACTTATGCAAATGAGGACATACTTTTTTTACGCTGACTTCACAATTTTAAATGGCCTTCTCTCACTCGTCCAGAAGTCACAATGTGTCCCAGTGTTGACTTGTTCAGTGGACTCGGGAAGGAAGTGTGGCTCTGCAGGGGGCTTTGTGTTGGAGGTGGATTGAAACGGTTCCTCTTGACTGGTCCTTTGTTCAGAAAGGACACAGGCAGCTCATTGATAATTGTTTGATTGGAGCAGTACATACACACATCTGTGAGAGGATCCGTGTGTATGCTGTCTGTGTAAACTGTGAGCCCACACTAACCCAGCTGAACTCTCAGCACACGCTCCCACACTTCCTGTCCTGTTTATTTAAGCGTGTGGTGTGTGTGTACTCATAAAGGAAGTACATGTGGCATTGATATTTCATGCAGTTAGAGGTGTGTTATCATGTGAAAGAAACTGGATTGCCTGCCTCTCAGAGGAATACACACAGCTAATGTCACTAATAATTAAAGGGAGCTTCCAGTTTAGCGCTGATCAAACTGCAGGTCTAAATCACTCCACACTCGGCTCAGGAAAATATCATCAGGACGGAAAAGCATGTATCAGAACCCGTCTATATAAAATATTATTTTACTAAATATTCTAAATTCTCATCTTAAATAACAGTTAAATCAAATAGTGTGATGAGGAACAAAGTGATGAGAGAACTCTGACTGTTGTTGTTGTTGTTGTTGTTATTGTTGTGCTAAATCCTTGACTTTTATCTATTAAAAAAAAGTAAGTTGCACAGCATCCAAAACCACAGGGCTGTCTCAAATACAGAACAACATGATAAAGCCTTTTGGAATGGATGGATGGATGGATGGATGGATGGATGGAAGAGAGACCAATAGACTGACAAATGGATGGACATAGATAGAGAGAGAGAGATACTGACAAATGGGATGGACAGGTGTAACAGTGTGCATTTTGTATAGACTACATTTACTCTAGTATTTATAATTACACAAAGATGTTTTTATTTTAACACACCATGCATGTACATACAGTATTTTCTTCTTCTTCTTTTTCTTCTGAGTGCCTATAGAGCTTCCTGCCCCCCTCCTTCTACCCCCTCTAATAGTTCCTTTTTTCCTTATTCATATTGCCCCGCCCCACGGTGGTGTAGTGGTTAGCGCTGTCGCCTCGCAGCAAGAAGGTCCTGGGTTCGAGCCCCGGGGCCGGCGAGGGCCTTTCTGTGTGGAGTTTGCATGTTCTCCCCGTGTCCGCATGGGTTTCCTCCGGGTGCTCCGGTTTCCCCCACAGTCCAAAGACATGCAGGTTAGGTTAACTGGTGACTCTAAATTGAGCGTAGGTGTGAATGTGAGTGTGAATGGTTGTCTGTGTCTATGTGTCAGCCCTGTGATGACCTGGCGACTTGTCCAGGGTGTACCCCGCCTTTCGCCCGTAGTCAGCTGGGATAGGCTCCAGCTTGCCTGCGACCCTGTAGAAGGATAAAGCGGCTACAGATAATGAGATGAGATGAGATATTGCCCCGCCCCCTTCACCTCTTCCCTGTCTCTGTCACCCTGGGGAAGAGGTGTGTTTTCTGTCTGAGTCACTTTTCTTCATCTTATAACTATCTCCTTTCTGAGTTGGGGAAGGAGCTCACCCACGCTGTGTGTGTACATGTTGGTTTTGCAGTAAAGTGCACGAAAGGAATCAGCTGTGTCGGCGTCACTTTTTATACCCACCCCGGACCAATCACAACGCAGAGCAATAAACAACCGGTTACACTGGCATACATAAACAGACAGACAGACAGATAGACTGGGAGAGAGGGGGAGAGAGATAGACTGACAAATGGGCAGACAGACAGACAGACAGACAGACAGATAGATAGATAGATAGATAGATAGATAGATAGATAGATAGATAGATAGATAGATATGTGCTTTTGGTACACAGAATATCAGCCTAAATAATTTGATGTATTCAATAATTCTACATGACAGAAATAAAGCTGTGACTGATCTGTCTATTAAATATCATTTTTAATAGCAGCAGAAATCATAACAGGCATTTTAACACTCAGTCATTCTGTGTGTGTGTGTGTGTGTGTGTGTGTGTGTGTGTGTGTGTGTGTGTGAGAGAGAGAGAGAGAGAGAGAGAGAGAGAGAGAGAGAGAGATCTTTATTAGCAGTAGTTTATTAGTATTATACATAATGGCTATTAGTTTATACAAAGAGTGTGCTCTTCTATGTGGAAGTAAAGCTGAGAGCTGAAGTGTGTGTGTGTGTGTGTGTGTGTGTGTGTGTGTGTGTGTGTGTGTGTGTGTGTGTGTGTGTGTGTGTGTGTAAAACTCAAACCTACAGGAGCTGATGCTGAACTAATGAGGTGTAATGTTACTCTCAGTAAATAAGAGCATCAACATCAGGCAGGAAGAGCACACACACACACACACACACACATATATGCCCACCCACCCACACACACCCACACACACACATGCCCACCCACCCACACACACATACATGCGTGTGTGCACAAAGACAGAGCACAGCAGTAAACATCCCTGCATCCCTCTCTCTCTCTCTCTCTCTCCTCTCTTATACACACACACACACACACCGCGAGCATGGCTGAGCAGCAGAAATGTGACTTGATGGTGCACATTGAGGGATGAAATGGACAATGAAGTTTCCATATGTTGTTTTTGCACACTAATTAGAATCTCTCGCTCCCTCCTGTCCTCCCTCACTCTCACTTCTCTCTCTCGCTCTCATTCTCTTCTTCACATGCACGCACAAGTTCACTTTAAGCACTTTTATCTCCAGGCATATGCACTGATACACTGTTACTGTGTGTGTGTGTGTGTGTGTGTGTGTGTGTGTGTGTGTGTGTGTGTGTTTTGTCATTTCCAACAAATATTAAATATTACAAATAAAGAAAGCAATATATTTAACAGTTATTCCATGAAATCAAGTCATACATGAGCTGATCGCGGCTATAATCCATGTACAATGAGATTGAGTGGAATAACTGTTTTATTCTATCCACATACACTGGATTTTGAAAAACAGAGCATTTTTATTTTTTTCAAATTCGATAAATAAAAACTTTATACAAAACATCCAAGAAAATTATTTCCACTTAGACGGACTTCTTAAAACCCTATCGACGGTGGCACAAATTGACTTTAGTGTTGTTGTTTTTGTAGAAAGTGCCGTCTTGATGTTGTGTCAAGGTATAGAACAGCTTTAGACATTTATTGAATTCTTCCTCAGACATTTCAGTTCTGTAATTTTCAAACTTCCTTGAGCTTTTGAATCAGTATAAAAAAATTTCAACAAATTTTAATGCTTAACCCTCTGGGATCGAGAGCGTCTCTGGCGAAGCTCGGCAGATTTAGGCCGAATCCCATTTCACCCCTTGGACCAACCCCTTGGCCCTTCCCCTCCATTTTGCGCGTTCACATGAAGGGGTAGGGGTATCCCAATCCCAGTTAATGTGGAGGGGTAGGGGAAGGGGTAGGGCTTCTGTACCCCTCCAAACGGAGATTTTCCTGGAGCTGACTCCGAACGAAGGGGTTTGAGTGATTTCCCACAATGCCATGCGGATTTCAGCGAGATTTCATGCAGATTTCATAAAGATGGCGGTTCCCGCGGCGAAAGATTGTCATAAATGTATTTTCTCCATTATTTACGTGTTTTAAGTTGTTATCCAGAGGAAACACGCCGCTTGATTCGCTTTCGAGCTGAGAATGAGCAGCGATTTCTGAAATCCAAGCTGCTGCTAAAAAGCTTTGGGAGTGAGTATTGTTTTCGGTTGCTTTACTGCGTACGTTTTGTTCTGTTATTCTCGCTTTTATTGTTTACATGAGTGTTCTGACACCTCATTCTGTCGGATGTGGTGCGCGAAGCGCCAAAGATCTCCCATTCAGTGGTGTTAGTTAACAAATCACACCCTGCCAGCAGAGATTTCTGGCTCTGACTGTAGCGGCTGGTCGCAGCCAATGACGCATTTGGTTGCGTTTTGCTAACGTAAACGCTGACGGAGGTATGCGATGACGTATGCGATCGTTGAAGGGCTATCCCAATACGTAAGGGTTGAATTTCAAGCCATATCCCTTGTAGCTCAGTTTCAAGGGGAAGGGCCAAGGGGAAGGCGGAGGGGAAGGGGGAGGGGTAGGGGTAGAAATTAGAATTGGGATTGGGCCTTAGAATAAGTAGGTTATGTATTTAGATAAATATCTTCACAAGTTTTTGTCGTACAAGCATGATGAACATAATGACAGAAACTTTGCACTTTCCTATGTGTCCATCCATCCATCCTACCATCACTTTCCTGTGTGCCCACTGCCAAATAATATTATAGTTTTTAATTGACCTAAATTAGATGAAACATAAAACTTGTCACCGTACACAGTCACACCGGAGTCGGAGCGCTGAGCGCCCACGTACACATTCATAAAAGACTGTTCCCATGGTAATGGCATGATAATCACTTTCACTCTTTCAGTTTCGATTGCTTACTTTTTCATGGTGGGAACGCCCACCGTAAACAGGATAAAATCTGTCAGACAGAGTTTAGGATATTTGGAGGTAAAACTTGTTGTGAGATGGCAGGCGGATTTTATGCGCTTTGGATGATTCAGGACAGCGAATCAATTCAGGACTCATTTTATGATTCAGGACAGTGATTCAATTCAATCTTGAGAACTGCGACACTGATGATGAGCAGTGCTTTTTTTTTTTTACTTCGACTCGATCCAACCAAAGATCAGCTCGAGTAAGTGTAAATATTTCTTCTATTTCTGATGAGCAGATTGGTTGATATGCGGCGCTGTAGTGCAAACACAGGAAAAATGAGCAGTTTTTCTCATCTCATCATCTGTAGCTGCTTTATCCTGTTCTACAGGGTCGCAGGCAAGCTGGAGCCTATCCCAGCTGACTACGGGCGAAAGGCGGGGTACACCCTGGACAAGTCGCCAGGTCATCACAGGGCTGACACATAGACACAGACAACCATTCACACTCACATTCACACCTACGGTCAATTTAGAGTCACCAGTTAACCTAACCTGCATGTCTTTGGACTGTGGGGGAAACCGGAGCACCCGGAGGAAACCCACGCGGACACGGGGAGAACATGCAAACTCCACACAGAAAGGCCCTCGCCGGCCATGGGGCTCGAACCCGGACCTTCTTGCTGTGAGGCGACAGCGCTAACCACTACACCACCGTGCTGCCCACCCGAGCAGTTTTTCTAGAGTTAAAAATATTTTCCTCAAAAATAGTTAATTTTGCTCTATTTTGAGTTTAGGGAGTAAAAATTGAAGTTGGAGTGGGAGCAAAGTTATAGAGTAATTGTGTAACAGAGTAACAGAGTTGACTGTGGCTCTGAACTGAGTAAAATAGTACAAGAATTAATTTCAAGACACACTGAATTGAGTCAGATACCAAAATAAAGTCAAGTCCCAGATAAATGAAGATGTTGTAAAAAATCAGTTTCAGTTCTGTGTTGTAATGTGTGAAAAAAAAACATGACCTTACCCATTGGGACTTGACCTGATGGGGTTAAGAGTTGGCAGTGGGAGGGTTTTTCACTCTTCTCTTTGAATGGAATAAAAAGTTTTACCCTTCTCATTGAATACCCCTCCCACTGCCAACCCTTTATCCCAAAACAATAGGACATACATTTTTTGATGGCCAGTTAATTGTCCAAATCAGTGGAGCAGATTTAAGTTTTTGTGCTTGATCTATTCCTAAGACTGGACAGAATCACCTCAAGTGACCAAAACGGTTTGACACAGTGGAGAAGGTCATGTTTTTTCACACATTCCAACACAGTTCTAAAACTGCTTTTTACAACATCTTCATTTATCTGTTATTTTTTTTAAACTACAATCATGACATACAAACTACAGATATATTATTGTAGCTGAACTTGTGCTGAATACAAAAAAAAAAGTCATATGACTTTGAAAATACTGCTTAGAGTTTCCAGGAGAATTCTGGCAGAGTCTCCAAGATGTTTAGAAAACTTTTCTCAACGATTTCTTGATAAAACTGCACAAATTGTACCCAAGACTGTGAACACATTTTTTAAAAAAGGCAGTGTCATCATGGCAAACACTGACATTATTTAGTTTATCACTCTTCACTGTTCTTTCTAGAATTTTTACTTTCTACATAAAACATTTTTTAAAGTAATCTTTGTTTTGCAGGATTTCCTTACATATCCCCGAAACCTTTGCTCCATATTTCGACTTATGTGCATGATGATTTCTTACAGTATATTGATGTGCAATATTTTACTGATACATATACAGTACATTCATATATAGCTTTATATTTACATTATTTATTTTTTACTATATTTACTTACAATATATAAATACACTGTGGCGTACACCCACCGGCCACTTTATTAGGATCACCCATCCATCCACCTGCTGTTCTGTTTTCTGCAGTTCTCTAATCAGCCGATCCCTCGACAGCAGCACAAATCCCACAGATACAAGAGCTTCAGTTAATGTTCACGATGATCAAACATCAGAATGGGAAAAATTGTGATCTCATATTGAAGTGTGACTATCTTTCACTGTGGTATGGGTGTTGGTTTGATCCAGATGGACTGGTTTGAGTATTTCAGAAACTGCTGATCTCCTTCCTGGGGTTTTCACACACGACAGTCTCTAGAGTTTATACAGATAGAATGGTGCGAAAAACAAAAAACACTGAGTGAGTGAGCGACAGTTCTGTGGGTGGAAACAGATGCCTTGTTGATAAGAGCGGGTCAGAGGGAAATGGACAGATTGTTCCGAACTTTTTTGCCAGGAAGGATATAGTAACTCATAGCAACTCTTTACAACTGTGGTGAGCAGAAAAGCATCTCAGCATGCAACAGAGACAGAAGAACACATTGGGTTCCACTCCTGCAGCCAAGAACAGGGATCTTAGAATCAGCAACAAGTTCCTATTAAAGTAGGCAGTAAGTATAGTAATGGACACATCCCCAACAGCTCCTTCTTAGACATCTAATGCATGACGTAGAGTCTAGAAAACATTGGTTGATTCCCAAATAGCTTCCTATTGGACATCCTGAATAGAGTGTGAAAGTCACTGGTTTAAAGGTATAAAACAATGGACACATCCCAGATTAAGGTATAAGGTACAATATATTAACCTGTATATATCTTGCACTGGGGCGGCACGGTGGTGTAGTGGTTAGCGCTGTCGCCTCACAGCAAGAAGGTCCGGGTTCGAGCCCCGTGGCCGGCGAGGGCCTTTCTGTGCGGAGTTTGAATGTTCTCCCCGTGTCCGCGTGGGTTTCCTCCGGGTGCTCCAGTTTCCCCCACAGTCCAAAGACATGCAGATTAGGTTAACTGGTGACTCTAAATTGAGCGTAGGTGTGAATGTGAGTGTGAATGGTTGTCTGTGTCTATGTGTCAGCCCTGTGATGACCTGGCGACTTGTCCAGGGTGTACCCCGCCTTTCGCCCGTAGTCAGCTGGGATAGGCTCCAGCTTGCCTGCGACCCTGTAGAACAGGATAAAGCGGTTAGAGATAATGAGATGAGATATCTTGCACCGCATAGAGCCTAGTAGACACTGGACAAGTCACAAATGGCTTTCTATTAGATACACTGAGTTTATCAGTCTCTAGTTCAAATCTAAGGTGCATTGCATGGGGTTGCAAGTCATTTATGAACACCAGACAACTTCCTTTTAGACATATATTGCAAGTCAGGAGTTGAATCCCAAACCCCAATCTTGAATCCCAAACCCCATCCCTTTTGGACTCTGAGTGCACTACCTAGAGTATAAAGTAATGGATGCATCCCAAAAACCTTATTTGAAATGTCAAAGTCTAGAAGACATTGATTGAATCTCAAACAGCTTCCTAGTGGGTACAACATGCACTATGCACTATACTGTAGTGTACACTTTCAGAAAACAAAGTACATCATTATATCTTTAGGGCTACAACAGCTTGTCACTAAAGCAGGACCCTCTGAGTTACTTATTTGTACCATTTATATACTGATTAGGAACTTGTATGTATTAGTTTGAGCACATAACTAATGTTAACAGTGCATTCGGAATGCTCAGGTATAGACTGTGGGATGAGCATAGCGTCAGACTGAGTAGGAAAATGAATGCCTATAAGGCCGTCATTCTTACTACCCTTCTGTATACTGTAGCTGTGAAACTTGGACAACCTACCATCGTCATATTAACCCTTTGATGCAAAACATATGCACACCCCTTCTAATGCACAACATGGGTCAAAAATGACCCGCATTCATTTTCCAGGTTATTTCATGCTGACTGAGTTTTTCTTTGCTCTATCTTTTGAAATCAATTTATTTTATGATTGAATATTCCAAGTATTCTTTAAATATCTTGTTTTTAATTACCACAAATCATTAATTTAATTTTTTCTTTCCTACTTTATGAACAAAAAATACTTTTTATATTACTACACATGGGTCATCCAAATGTGATTTAAAATTAAATGTCTTGATCCTATAATAATAATTTGTTTCAAGTAATTACTTTAGCAGTGAATGGGGCCAGTTATTTATTTATTAACTATGTCGTTAGCTAAGCCAACTACAATAAAATTAGCTAACTAAAGTAGAATATGTCGACAGCTCGGTAGCTAATAGTAATTACTGTAACTTTCTGACGAGTAATCTACTCACTCTCAAGGTAACCTAAACATAATCAATTTTTTTCTAAGGTAATGTTAGAACAATTGAAAAACATTACTTGCATGTATGAGACGGGCAAAGGGCGCTGTGCTGAGCTGTGAAATGTCTGACACAAGCACAATTCACAGTTCCCACCAAACGCTGGAGTAAATGCATGCGGGTCGGTTCTGACCCATGCGTGTAAACTTGATGTAGAATTACAAAAGCTGTGCTTGTTCATAACTTAAGAAAGGAAAAATAAAAATGATGACTTGTGCTAAACAAAAACAAGATATTTACTGCATATTTGGAAAAGTATGAATTTATTTCAAAATTAGATCATAGAAACACTCAGCCATACATGAAATAACCTGGAAAATGAATGCAGGTCGTTTTTGACCCATGTTGTGCATTAGAAGGGTAGTGATACAAAAAGGGTTTTTATTCAAAAAGTAAGAAAGGAAAAAATAAAATAAGGATGTATGATGATCAAAAACAAGTTAATTGAGGAACACCTTGAATACTGAATGATGGAATTAATTTATTGCAAAGATATAGAAGATAAAAACTCAGCCGGGTCACTTTTGACCCATGTTTTGCATCAAAGGGTTAAGCTATTGGAGCAGTTTCAACAACACTATCTAAGATCCATACGTGGCATCAAGTGGCAAGACTAGGTCTCTAATGTGGAGGTCCTAAAGCACTGTCAGGTCCCAAGTGTAGAAAGTCAAATCATCAAGCACAGCTTCGTTGGGTGGGACATCTCACCAGAATGGAAGATTCCAGGATACCATACATGTCAACCTATACGGAATGTCCGTATTTTATACGGATTTGATTCAATAAACGTAGTATACGGGCATACAAATAAAGTTATATGGATTCTTTAAAAAAGACTTCAATATTTATTTAGAGCTATAATCAATTCCCATGATGATAAAAGAGCGCATAACATTTACAAACGTACTGTACACCACAGACAGCCAGTAAAGAGTCTTATGAAATTGCATGTTATCTTGTTGTAGCAAGACTTCGTTCCACTTCTGATCATCCGCACACCGCATTGCGAGAATCCCGCCAACCGGGAAGTAACATTTTGTTTGAAATGCGTATTTCCACCTGAGCGACTTTCACTAGCGACTGAAAAGATTCTGAATGGGCACTCCGGCAAGATCAACACAGACACTTGCTGTGACATGCAGCCTCGTGAGGTATTGGTGCAGAGTGCTAAAAAAGCTGTCATGGAGTACAATTCAGAACATTAGAGTGACACTTTGTGTTTTTGTCAAACACTGGAGCTTTGTATTCATTCTGAAGGTTTGTTGTTATTAATATTGAATAAAAAGTAACTGGGATATATCATTGTTAATTATCATTCAAATTTTAGGTAAATTATTTTAATTTGCATCTTATACGGATTTTATAAGGGAAATACGGATTTTGGAGGTTGGTTATACAGGTTTGATTGACCAAAGGTTGACATGTATGGGATACCCAAAGCCATTTTCTTTGCCCAACCTAGCAACAGAAAGAGAACGGTTGGTTGACAGATCCAGATTGCGATACAGAGACACTCTCAAGCAGAACTTCAAGGCGTGTGATATTAACCCGGATAGCTGGGAAAGCAGTGCTGAGGTGTGTGCGATGTGGCGTAACGTGTGCCTGAAGGGTATTCAGATGTTTGAGGAGAACAGAACCAAACTTCTAATTGCCAAGAGGGCCAAAAGGAAGGCTAACTCCGCTGCAAAGAACTCCCCATATACTTGTGAAGCTTGTAATCGCAGTTGCCAGTCACGTATCAGCCTCCTGGC
The DNA here is from genome assembly GCF_027579695.1 of Neoarius graeffei. NCBI lineage: Eukaryota > Metazoa > Chordata > Actinopteri > Siluriformes > Ariidae > Neoarius > Neoarius graeffei. The sequence continues at coordinate 4,892,161 of NC_083577.1, forward strand.
ATATAAAATAACGCATTATCGTTAACTGCATCACTGGATACTCATGCGTCATCAACGACATGAGAATTCATCATCATCATCATCAATCGTTTGAGTTTTTTTTGCCAGGAAGGATATAGTAACTCATAGCAACTCTTTACAGCCATGGTGAGCAGAAAAGCATCTCAGCATGCAACAACAGAAGAACACATTGGGTTCGACTCCTGCAGCCAAGAACAGGGATCTTAGAACCAACAACAAGTTCTTATTAAAGTGACCTGTGAGTGTATTTTAAGAAAATTTTTCTTTTGTTAATTTTTTGTAAAATTATTTCTGTCTTCTATTTTTTTATTTAGTTTTATTTTTTTCAACTAAAACCCTGATCAATATTCAAAGAAATATAAGTCGACAGATTTCATTTGTTATTAGTGGTTATAAAAATGTTTGTTTTTTAAAAAAATATAACACATTATTAATAAACACTGCAAAAATATCTTAGTGAGTGAAAATATCTTGAACAAGGGCAATTTATCTATTATTATTATTATTATTATTATTATTATTATTATTATTATTAATCAAATCCACTACTGTTTTTGTTTCAGTGCATCCTCTGGAAGTAAAATAAAACCATTTTAACATTTTATCATTTTAAAATATAATTTAAGTAAGAGAGATCCCATTTCTAAAGGTTTGCCCATTTTTAATGAATTAAAAGATACCATCTCTTGAAAAAAATTAAAAATAAAAATGATTACAAAATCAGATGAGTTGGAAGTGGCTCATTTGTTGAGGAAGCACATCTGCCAGTCACGTCCATCACCATGGCGACCCAGGAGAAAGCTGTGATGCGTTACACTCACAGATGTGACCTGTTCGTGTTCATTGGATTTTCAAATGTAATGTTCAGCAGCTACTATTTGTTGGTCCTAAGAAGAAGAAGAAGAAGATCTAAGAGGGGGCAGAAAGTTATCTGAAGGTAACTTGAGAGAAGATTAAGAGGAGCCAGAGAGGAACCTGAGAGGAGAAGAAGAAGCTGAAAGAATTTTCGATCGAAGAGGACATAACATGAGTGTGAGATTAGTTTAAGAAGAGTGTGAGATAATTGTGAGCAAGACTGAGAGAAGTCTCATATGAATCTGAGAAGAAACTGAGAGGAGTCTGAGAAGAAACCCGAGAGAAGTTTTAGAAGAAACAGAGAGAAGTCTGGGAACAGTCTGAAAAGAAATTAAGAAGAACTTGAGAGGAATCATAGATGAGTCTAAGAAATGAGAAGATTGTGAGTGGGGCCTGAGAGAAGACTGAACAGTGTCTGAGAGGGGTCTGAAAAGAAACTGAGAAGCATCTTGGAGAGTCTGAGAGAAAGTGAGAGGAGTCTGAGAGAAGACTCAGAGAAGAAGGGTAGGAGTCCAAGTAGTGGTCCAAGCAGAGACTGAAGGTAACCTTAAAGATGACTGAGATGTGGCCTGGGAGGAATCTGAGACTGAGGAAAGAAGATTCCCTAGCTGAAGCTGAGGGACGCCTGAAAGAAGCAGAAGAGGAGCTGGAGAGGAACCTGAGAGCAGCCTGAGAAGAGACTTAGATAAGTCTGAGATGACTGAGAGGAACCTAAAAGGAACTTGATAGGAGCCTGAGACAGAGGAGCAGAACAACACACCCAGATAACGAGAGAGTAACAGAGGGAAGATGAATGTGCAAGAACCAGAGCACAGTCTGAGAATGTGTGTGTGTCTGAGTATGCAAATGTCTATACATGAAAGCGTGTGTGTGTGAGAGAGAGAAGGTGTATATACATATGCATCTGTGCTGAGTGTGAGTGTGTGCGAGTGCCTAAGTGTGTATTATGAATGTATGTGTTGCACTCTTGGCTCTGTGTGTTTCTAATCTCCACTGCAGTGAAGAAGGCACCGGGCCACGAACCTGGCAGTGCGCTGATTGGCTGCACTGTGTGTGTGAGCTCGAGGCCACAGCTGTGCACTTGGTGTGTGTGTGTGTGTGTGTGTGTGTGTGTGTGTGTGTGTCGGTATCTGAGGCTCAATAAGACAGACCCTGTCTCTCAGGAGAGCTCTGCATATGTCAAGTATATTGTCCCATTATGCCAATCCATTTATCAACCTACTGAATGCCAATTAGATTCACAGGATGGCGCAGGTACACGGCAGGCAGGTCAGTGCCAGTGTTCTGCTGCAGCTGAGCTCTCTCTCTCTCTCACACACACACACACACACGGCAGGGCTTGCCAGAGTGACTAACCTTCTTAAAAGGGCGACTTCCCCTACTCCCACCCCAGTGGTGGTGTCCTGTGTGTGTGTGTGTGTGTGTGTGTGTGTGTGTGTGTGTGTGTGTGTGTGTGTGTGCAAATGTGCCCCGCGATAAAGATGTCAAGGAGAGGAGGATAAAGCTCGTGCCAAGTGTCTCCACAGTGATGGGGGCGGGCGGGGGGGGGGGGGGGGGGGGGTTTGGGGGCAGAAAGGATGCCGAGGATTGATGAATGTAATGCAGGATACACAGCTGAGCCTCAGTGAGACGGGCAGAAAGAGGAAGATAAGAGAGGGAGAGAGGAACAAGGGAGAGAGACGGGTAGAGACAGCCATGCTGCAATGAGAGAGATGCAGTAGAGCTGGGATTAAAATGAGTGCTTCGATAGAAAGAAGAGAAAGGTGTAGAGATGGACAGAGGGGAAAGAAAAAGAGCAAACAAATAAAAGAAAAGCCAGAATTAATATAAAGATAAACCAAGAAAGAAAGAAAGAGACAGAAATGGAAAGAGACTGAAACACAAAGAGACAGAAATGGAAAGAGACAAAAACAGACAAAAAGAAAGCCAGGAGGAAAAAAGAGAGAAAGAGATGGAGAAAAAAAAGTTGGAAGGAAGGAAGAAAATGGGGGAAAGGGAAGGAAGAGAAAGGAGGCAAGAAAGAAATAAAGAAAGAAATAAAGAAAGAAAGAAAGAAAGAAAGAAAGAAAGAAAGAAAGAAAGAAAGAAAGAAAGAAAGAAAGAAAGAAAAATATATTTATTTCAGAATAGTCACCACAAATAATGTTTAAAAGGAAGGAAGGGAGGATAGTCACCACAAATAAAAATGTTTTAAGTAGTAGGAAGGAAAATGAAATATGAAATAAGGGAAGGAAGGAAAAAGAAAGACAAGCCACCCCAACTAAGACATATTTAAATCCAAAGGAAGAAAGGAATGGGAGAAAAAAAGGACAGAAAGAAAGAAAGAAAGAAAGAAAGAAAGAAAGAAAGAAAGAAAGAAAGAAAGAAAGAATAACCACCTCAAATAAAATCACATTTAAAGACAAAAGAAGAAAAAATGTTTTTAATTAGTAAAGAATTGTCTTATAAATTTTGCTGCGGGGAATCGGAGCCCTGTGAGAGAGAGAGAGAGAGAGAGAGAGAGAGAGAGAGAGAGTGAGTGTGTGTGTGTGTGTGTGTGTGTGTGTGTGTGTGTGTGTGTGTGTGTGTGTGTGTGTAAAACTGATGATTTGCATTGTCGTTTCCTGTACACACTTTCAACATACACACACACTACTGCTCACTTTCTTATGGATGCAATTAGCACAACACCATCAGCATCTTTGGGCTCTCTCTGTGTGTGTGTGTGTGTGTGTGTGTGTGTGTGTGTGTGTGTGTGTGTGTGTACCTCGAGGGATGCCTCCCATTGCTAGGCATTTGCTCATGAGTCTTTACCGTCCTTGTTCATTTGGAATGCTCTGCTTTATTGGCCATTTATTTTGAGGAATACAAAGCACTGATGCTGTTACATTTTATAGACTTCCAAACATTTTCCTCCACGCACAAGAAAATTAAAAGGTTCTTTATCCCAACAGCAGGGAAGAGCAGCCTGTAAAATGCTTCCATCAGCTTGAAAGCTGAATGATTACATAACCAAGTTTGGAAGTGTTGATAGAACCAGCTATGCTGGAAGCTGTTAACTGAAGTTAAGTCAAGGTTTCAAGGTTAATCTACAGAGATCATCATCAGCCTCGCATGCCAAGTTATATTAAGCTAACATTCCTGTAAACATATAACATATAGAAAGCAAAAGCTTCTGTTGTTTTTGTAAACTCATAAATGACTATACGTATTGATGTTTCCCCATGTCCATTCCATGATATCATGAGTTCTTCATTTCTAGACCATTAAGTTTATGGGGTGTAAGGGCAGCCGATTTTAGCGGCTAAGAGTCATTGTATTTTCACTGGCAACATCACTGAGGAAGAGGCTCGAGACATATATGAGTTGTATTCAGTGTTCTCAACCCTCTCCCTTCTCAGCTGAGGAAAAGCTTGAGATTTAGAGTCGTTGGTTCTCTGCAGGACACGTCTGCCTTGGACACAGCTGGAGTTAGTCTTGATGACCCAGGGTGTCATTCAGTGGCTGCTTATCATGTCTCCCATGAGCATTACTCAAAACATCCCCCAAAGACTCCAGAATCTCTTCTACATAACTCCAAATACCTCTGAAAGCCATGGCCTAATGGGTAGAGAAGCAGCTTTGGGAATAAAAGGTTGCCGGTTTGATTCCCTGGATCATCAGGAATGGCTGAAGTGCCCCTGAGCAAGGCACCTAACGCCCAACTGCTTCGTAGGCTGCTCTGAGTACGTTGTACATTGCTCTGGAAAAGAGCATCTGCTCAATGCCTGTAATGTAATGTAATGTAATATATATAACCCCAGATACGTCTTAAGCATCTTCTACAACAAACCTTCTCCAGACCTCTTCTATGTGATGCAAAATACCCTGAACAACCCTCAAACTTCTCTACTTAACCCCAAATACCCCTAACTTTGCCTAAACCTCCTCTACATGACCCCGAATACCTCAAACATCCCCACATCTTCTCTACATACTGCTAACAGCCCCTTAACCATGTCTACATAAGCCCCAAAACTTCTAACAGCCCACACTTCCTCTACATACTCCCACATGCCTCTAACAGCCCCTAAATCTTTTCTACAGAACCATAAATACCCCTAACAGCCCCTAAACCTCCTTGAGATAACCCCAGATACATTAATCTCTCCCAAAATATCCTCCACATAATACCAAATAGATCTAGATGTGATTTGGGGTATATAACACCCAATAAACCTCAATATAAAAGTCAATATAAATACCCCCAAACAGTTCTCAAATCTCTGCTACTTACTTGTAAATATCACAAACTCTCCAAGATACATCAAACATCCAAAATGCCACAGACACTCACATAAATCACCACTACATATCCCAAAATCCCACAAACCTTCACAATGCAGACACCTTCCCAAATAGTCCACATGGTTCCTTTTTAAACCAGACCTCAGCATACACTTCCTCCATCTACATGACCCCAAAACACCACAAACACTCCCAAAAATCACAGCAATACCACAAATTTCCGCTCCAGACTACACCTTCTCAAACAGGTCCAAGAGCTCTTCATGCCCTTTACCTGATCCATTTTTTTCTTCATTGTCCAAATGCTACTAAACACTTACAGAGCTGCTTCTATATGGACACATTATTATTATTATTATTATTATTATTATTATTATTATTACATTTTTCTAAAACACTGCCTAAATATCCACCATATACCCCACCTCCTGCTTCTTAAAGGTTATCTACATTCCAAAATCAACACTCCCAAATTTCCACTACTTGTCCATACACCCTCTAAATAATACATGGTCCAACAAACACTCCCAAGCCTCCTCTAAATTCCAGAACCATCCAAGACATGCCGCATATCTGTCAAAAAAACATCCAAGCCTCCAATATGTACACTGAAAACTGTGAACACTCTGTGGCTTAAAATACCCAAAGTATCCATCGCATAAGCCACACCCAAACAGTTCCCAGAGATCTCCCATCAAACCCTATCCACCATCAAAACTCCTCTGTATTCCCCTAAACTAACCAAAACTTCAAAATGACCCACAGGTCAACAAACTCTCCAAAAACCTCTTGTAAATTCCTGAATCCGAAACTCCAACTTCCAGTTCTTCCCTAAATGCCACCTAAACCTTCACGATATGCACCAATCAGCAAACACACTCCAAAATCATCTCTATGTCCTACTGTCAAACAAATCCTCTTCATAACATTTGCCAAACTTCCTTAAGTCTCAAATCTCATTTACATGCCCAATAATAACTCTAACCTCCTCTATCACATCCTCCCAAACACTACATACACCCCCTCTCCTGGCCCCTAACCTCATCCCAATGTTCTTTGCATGCCCCTACTAACCTCACCTCAGCAAACACCCACAAAACCTTTAAATGCCATAATCCTCCAGTACATCCCACAAATCCCCCAGAAACATTGTCCACATGCTACCATACTGTACCTTCATCAATCCTCCTCTTGATTCTCCACTGTAAATACTCCCATATCTTCTCTATAATTACAAAACTTTCCCTGCCTGAAACGCCACCCAAACCTCCCCATCACATCCCTTACACCGTTAAATACCCTGGACATGACCACAAACTTCCCCACATTCTTCTTCTACATTCTAGAATCTTACAATATTTTCCTCAAATATCCAAGAAATACTGCCAATTACATGCTCCAAACACCATGGACACCTCCAAAACCTCCTGTAAATGTTTTACTGCCCCATCAAGCACTAGTCTACATAACCTGAGCTGAACTATCCAAATTCTTGACAACTTAGTCCACACCTCACCAAACATTTGAATTTACCTTTGGTCATTTGGCTGAAACCTTTGTCCAAAGTGACTTACTACTGAGACACGTCCTTTCTATACAAGTACCCTTGGTGGTGCTGGGATTTGAACCCTTAACCTTCTGATCAGTAGCCCAAAATTGAACCACTGGGCCAGCACTCCCCAAATAAATCTTGGGCCTTTTCTTCACACCAAAGGCACCACCAGACCCTAGCCAAACCTACATGCCACTAAGCATATTCAAACTTCCTCTACATGACCCTGAAACAAACAAACCAAAAAAAATATCAAAACCTCATCTAAATTCTCAACACACTCCCAAATCACAGCAATACCCCCAAGCTTCTACTAAATAAACCACACCTTACCAAACAGTCTCTAGAGTTCTTCATGCTCCATCCATCACTAACAACTGCTGCGTTTCAGTCACGTGACTTTTCTTAGCGGTTTTACCGGAAGTGAAATAGCTGATGGTCTAAACGGTTGCCATCATGCAAATAACTAGTGATAACTTATCAGAGTATGCTCATAATCTAGAAGCCACTGCTGGCTTTAGATATCTTCAGAAGATTGCGCTGTGCAATGGAATCGATCCCTACAGTCTGGGAAAGAAGGATTTGTCATACGATCTCGAAAACTATCCTTCAATCAAGTTCCCCAACATCTTGAACTATCTGGTGTTGCAGACATCCTTCTACACTGCAAAACAGATGAAAGTGTGAAAGAATATGGAGGCTTACAAGTGGCTGAGTAAAGGACCTTGGTATCAAGTCACTGCCGAATGAATCCTGTATTGCTTTTGCCCATATAAGTATGTGTTTTAGGCTTTTTTGTTAATATCTTTACAATGAAGCGCTGCAAGATGAAGTGTAAACAAACAACAGTTGGCTTGATTCTCACTTGTGTTGGCTCTTATCTCTCAGGTAAATCATTCACAAAGATCATCAGAAACCCCTTTAAAGACCTGGATCTGAGTTAAACAAGACGGAGAAGTGATCACGGCGCATTGTAACTGTACGGCTGGGGAAGAATTTTGTTGTGAGCTTCATGCATATGGACTTTGTGAGGAGTAAACAAAGAAACAGCTGGGGACTTTAGCACTTCAGGACTAAATAAAGTACCATAAAATAACGACACATAGCAAGAAAAGTATTTGGAAAACCCTAAGGACAGAGCTGAGAGGGAAATACAAACCTTTCACCAAGTGATCACTGCAAACTCCAGCATGCTTCGACTCGGCTCCCTTCGATTTCAGTCAGAGGTTCAAAAGCCACCTTTCTCCACGTCTTTTTGTGAAATCCTGTGTTCAAACTGTGAAACTTTCATCAGTTTCACAGTTTGATCGATTCGAACAACCTAAAACAACAGAAGTGTAAGGCATTTTTTATGCACCTTCTCCGTACAAACGCTTTGTCAACTGAGCTTCGGTAGACCACCAGCTAAAGTTTTGAATAACTAATGAGGTGGCTGTGACATCACGTGAAACCCAGCAATACCCAAACTTGCTCCATGCACCTGACCTGACCCAATGTTTATCATACGCTATTATCCAGAACGACGTACAACATATCCAGAGCAGCCTGGGGAGCAGTTGAGGGATAGTTAAGTGCCCTTGCTCAAGGGCACTTCAGCCATTCCTGCTTGTTCAGTTCCCTGGAACTATAAACCTTTTGGTCCCAAAGCTGCTTTTGTAGTCATTCGGCCATGGTGTCACCCAGTGCCATAGCACAAATGCCAAATAAACACTTACATAACTTGCTTTAAATGCCAGAAATCTTCAAATGTTCCACTGCCCAGATATACACCCAACAAGCCGCTGTACACATCCTAAAAATATTTTACATTACTTGCACCCATGCCAGTGCACTATAGTACTCCACTCCCTAAAATTCCTGAACATGCCCCAAACCTCACCAACCTTCTCCCATGGATACACCTTGACCCTTCAAATCTTTCTGAATGAGGTTCCAGCTCAACCAGGAAGCACAGAGGATTTCAGCTGAACAACAGACACTATGAAATGGTATTTCTCTTCAAGATGGAGTAAATCTTCTTGGTTTATGACTTCGTGTTGGGGCCTTTTTTATGGCCAGTCCTGTGTGAGGTTGGCCTTCTAGAGTAAAACAAACACAGTGATTATAGGTTTCATTATAAATCATGGCCCTGCTGCTGTTCGTACACATGTCTCACAAAAGCCTAAACAGTGTGGATGGCCTCTACGTTCTTTCCAGACTAATAAGGGCTACTTGAAACAAGCACTCCACGCCGTTGTACCAAAATAGGGCAGGTTTTACTTTCAGTAACACATCTACACATATCCAAGAGTTACGTTTCTGAGATGGGGGATTTTGCTGAGGAACTGGGTTGGACACACATTCAGCGGGGAAGCAATGTCACCACGCCCCTAATCTTTGAAAGATGCGTTTGTGCACTCTCTAATTTGGCCCTCAGTAATGGAGGGGTGATTCAGGCAGTTAAGAAGGGTAGGTGCATGTGTGTGGCAGATGGGTACAGATACTCACTAATGCTTGTGTATGCCACATGTAGCTATAAGATGAGCACAATTAAAGTTGTATACCTGGGTTTCTACTGGTACTGACAGGATTACCTTATTAACCCTGAGACACAGTTTCAAGTCAATGCTTTGATTTTTGGTACAATTTGACACAATTTCTCTGTCCTTACCAATAGAGGTAGTCGTCGACTTATGACTGCGTTTGGTTACGACTGACCGGTCGTAAACCGATCTGGTTGTAAGTCGGCCTATGTTAAATGAACGTAAGTATATTGTGATGTGTAATGAAATCATCTTAAAGTCTTATTTTATCAACATTTTCTTATTTCATTACCTTGGCTCATTATTTGGTTTAAGTCAAACACTGCATACTACACTGCGTACAGTACAATTCATTTAATATGTGCAAAACAGGGCAGCACGGTGGTGTAGTGGTTAGCACTGTCGCCTCACAGCAAGAAGGTCCGGGTTCGAGCCCCGGGGCCGGCGAGGGCCTTTCTTTGCGGAGTTTGCATGTTCTCCCCGTGTCCGCGTGGGTTTCCTCCGGGTGCTCCGGTTTCCCCCACAGTCCAAAGACATACAGGTTAGGTTAACTGGTGACTCTAAATTGAGCGTAGGTGTGAATGTGAGTGTGAATGGTTGTCTGTGTCTATGTGTCAGCCCTGTGATGACCTGGCGACTTGTCCAGGGTGAACCCCGCCTTTCGCCCATAGTCAGCTGGGATAGGCTCCAGCTTGCCTGCGACCCTGTAGAACAGGATAAAGCGGCTAGAGATAATGAGATGAGATGAGATGTGCAAAACAAAAAATACGAAATACAGGTGTGAAAAATAGAAAATATTTTAGTTTGAAACATGCCAAAATACAAAAGTAAAACATAGCAAAATACAAAATTTAGTGACCGCTGGCATCACTGGTGCTTGGCTGTGGGTCGTCTATGTCATCATCAGCTGTTGCAGCGCTCAGGCTGGCGGGAACATTTGCTCGTTTCATAAACCAGGAGCTGGGGTGGAAACTGTATGACAGAGTATGCGAGGGAGACTGAGCATGTGCCTGGAGCTGGGGCGGAAACTGTTGTACGCGGCGAGAGGTGCTGCCGGGAGCTGGGGCGGAAACTGTTGTACGCGGTGAGAGGCGCTGCCGGGAGCTGGGGGCGAGAGGCTGCTGGGAGCTGGGGGCGAGAGGCTGCTGGGAGCTGGGGCGGAAACTGTTGTACGCGGTGAGAGGCGCTGCCGGGAGCTGAGGGCGAGAGGCTGCTGGGAGCTGGGGCGGAAACTGTCGTACGCTCAGCTAGCTCAGCTGGGAAACACTTGCCAGTCATAACCAGACGGTCGTAAAGTCGATCGGTCATAAGTCGCATAGGTCGTAAGTCGATGACTACCTGTACATCTTAATCTGAAAAGATTTTCATTTTTATTAAAACAAAACCAAGCATGTGTGTTTGGCTCAGGGGAAAAGGGTGTATGTGAGTGTTGGGCATTTACAGCATGCAACATTTGTGAAAGTTCTGAATTCTCTATAGTCTATGTATTTTCCCTAGACACACACTTTCACTTCCTTTTTTATAAACTAGCTTTGCTATATATGTTTGTAGCAACTTAAAAAAAAAAGATTAAGTGGTATGGATAAAAAAAAAATCCCTTGCAACTTTCAAACCACACCACACTCTCTGATCTTCAGCAGATCTGAGGTAATTCTTTAATCCGCTAATAACCCATTAAATAATGCAAGGCATGTTTCAGAAAGAAGAACCAAATATAGCTCTGTCAAGGGAGAGTTAGTGAGGGATACTACGCTAACACTGGACTGGATTTGCAGGCAAAGCCGTGACTTTTGGGTCAGCGCCATGGGAGACAACCCTGTTCAGGATGTTATGATAGAAAAGGGATAATCAGAGGGATGTGATTGTTTTAAAACTTTGAATCAACATTGGAGCTTTTTAGTTTTTCAAAGGTTTCAAATAAACCTTGTAAGCCTTATGCTCTTTTTAGGTTATAATGAACCCTTTTAAGTTTTCACTTAAAGTAGGACCATAGTACAAATTCATTTTCCAAGAGGAAACTAGTTGTGTGTTTAAGGCAATTTCTCTAATAAGTGTGAAAAATTGAATTCAGATAACGATGAACAAGCAATGTGGTCTGAAAAATAACCTATCATTCATTCATCATAAAGTGCTTTCTGAAGCTGGTCGGAATTGCAGTGGAGCCAGAAAACCATAAGACACTGTAGATCACTGGATACAAGGCAGGAACAAACCATGAGTGGAATACCAGTCTATTAAAGGCCACCACACAGACACACACTCATTCACACTTAAAGCTAGACTGCCTTTCAGATTTTTCAAGTTTAGGTCATGAAAAAAATGTTTCCCGACACCCAATTATTTTTGTTTAGTGACCAAAAGCTACTGAATTCGTATCACAGACTTCCAATTTTATTAGGATCTTTTTAAATAGAACAATTAATGACTTTAGATCCATGTGGCCCTAAATTCTCCGCTATTTTTTCCTGCTTCACCGTGACCCAATTCAAGATACTATGTCATGCATGATGTGGTGGGCTTTCCCCGTTCACGCAAGGCATTGTGGGATACAAATTTGAAACAGGAGAGAAAAATGGAGGATGTGAGTGTGCGAATGAAACGTGAAAGACCGACTACAGTAACGGAAAGAAAACGAGAAGAAAGGACGTTATGTTCTATACGAAGGAAAGGAAACGCAGGACCAAACTAATAAATATGGGCGCTCAGCGAGCACCTCGGTGTGATCAGCTGTTCGTTTAGCGACAGAATGATGGAACTGTCAGTGCACGCTCAAAGGTAAACCTGTAGATGGCAGTAATGCAACACTGTGGATGCCAGCGACTGTAAAACCCAAAAGAAGAAGAAGAAGGTAAACCTGTGCATGCGCACACGGACTTCCTCTGTCTGCTTGACTGCGCCAAGCGAGCGATTTCATGCACATTATTTGCTTTAATCCCCTCAAATTAAATAACTTCCCAGCTACAGAATGGCCTGATAGTTTGTGAGATATTACAGAAATAAACAGATATCACAATGACCACATTTCAGAGCGAACTAAATTTCACCGATTTTATGAAATCAAAAGGCCGTCTAGCTTTAAGGACAATTAACAGTAGCCAATCCACCTACTGATATTGTTTGGAGGTTGGAGGAAACTGGAGAACCCAGAAGAAACCCACAAGGACATGGGTAGGAAATGTAAAACTCCAAACAGACAGTGACATGTTTTGGGATGTCAGCGGCATCCCATTTTCACCATCACTTATTGACATTCTCATCTACACACATCTATAATTAGGAGGATCTTCAAAGCAGAGAATGATATTGGATATACTGGATCGTCTAAACCAGGGGTGCCAGGGTGAAATTGGTAAGGGGGCCAGATTTTTTTTCAAGTGGGACCTTGGGGGCCGAATTACACTTTTGGCCTGAAAAGACCAGACACTAACTCAACAAAAGGACATTATTTTATATGATTTTTGAAGGCCTATACACCCAAAAGGAATTGTAAAGCTATAGCCTCAAAATGAGGCGCACAATAACATGGCAGACAAAAGCAATTTACCCTCTGAAAATGTAACAGTCTAAGCATGCAAGTAGCCTACATTTATAAAAAAAAATGCTACAGAAATGGACTAAGACACAAATAACACAAGTGTAAACTGTAAATGACTTAGATCAGATTTATTGATCTTGCACATCAAAAACATGTCAATGCATAGGCCTAATTAGGCCAATTAAAACGATTGGCAAGTAGGCCTAAACGAGTCAAAAGAAAGAAGAAGTGCCAGGGTAAATAATTCCACCAATAGGTCAAGTGACTAAATATCCAGTAGCATTAGTTTAAAAGAGCCAAATATGACTGAACATACCAATAAAAACAAACTACCGATGGCACATTAACTTTGCTGGTCAAGTCCCACATATATTTCCACACACCCATCCTGTTTATTCCCCCTCAAGCACACAGCACAAGGTTACATGGGGGAGAAATACCAGCTACATTTTACATGTGGAAGCCAGAAGTCTTTTACTTTTTACCAGCTTGTCGGCATTGGGGGACAGACTCTGGGCAGTTGCTATTTTCATGACATCGTTGAGATGTCCATGGGTCAGACGACTACGCAGTTTCAATTTATTAATATTCATTACTGAAAATGCCTGTTCACATAAATATGCTGTCCCGAACATACAGAGTATTTTACCGGCAAAGGCCGTGATAATTGGGTACTCTGGTGGCAATGACTGATAGAAAGATTGGATTCCAACAGATGCGTATTTATCCTTGACGAATGCACCCTCCGAAAATGGCTTGGACACTTTCTTGCGATCTCCCACGCGATGATGTAGCTCGCCTTCACTGCCCCTAACATGAAATAAAATGTACAACAAAGATATTGAGACACCCCTCTTTGAAAACAGCCGCATTTAACATTAAAGGAGAACTGAAGCTGATGTATGATATTAAAACGAACCTTCATGTGTCTCTCGAGACTTTGAGAAAGCTGCTTGCTGTTTTTGAAGGTTTGAGGCAAGCTCATTTAGCTTTTCAGTCCTGCGTTGCCCGGTGAATTGGCTGTATTTGTCGGCGTGGGTCTCGTAATGTCTTTTGACATTGTATTCCTTCGGTACAGCCACTTGTTGCGAACAAATCAGACAAACAGGTTTTCCCCCTACTTCCCAGAAAAAGTATTTCTCTCTCCATTTTTCCTGAAAGATGCGACCCTCAGAATCAACTTTTCTCTTTTTAGACTGTTGTTGCTTGTGAACGAGCAACAACTAGCCTACTCTACATTAAATCCGGGTCATTGCACCCGCGCGTGCTGCAGCAAGCAGAGAGCAGCTAAAAACGAACCGATGGATTACACGAAAATGGAATCAAATTGAAACATTAGATTTAAAATCATTACAAAAAAAACACAACATTCGATTTTTATTAATTTATTATTTAAAAAAAAAAAAGTCTCATGAACCACCGGGCCGGATGTGATGACCAATCGGGCCGTATCCGGCCCACGGGCCATTACCATGGCACCCCAGGTCTAAACGATATAAATATTTAAATAATATTGGCTCGCTTTTTTTGTGGTATATCAGATATATTCCATTCAGTTAGCATGATATTGAACGAGTTGAAGACGAGTAGCTGAATGGAATATATCTGATCAACCACGAAAAAAAATCCATTATTATTATTATTATTATTATTCATACACATCCCTTTTGGGTCTTAAACACATCTTTCTCTTTCAAAAATTTCTCAAAATCTTCCATATTTAGCGAAGCAAACCTGGAGGCCATGTTTGTTTACAAATTATCACAGTCCTCACTAGTGTGGAAGTTTTATGTCCACGACGTGTAACGTCACGCTGTTTTGACAACCATACAGTATCGTAAACCGTATTCAACGCTCATTCTCCATCAGGTAGAGTGGCGTAATACACGTAGGATAAGCAATGTGCTAACAATGCTGCATGCTATCAAACCAAATGAATGAAACCCGCTAGAAGGGAATAGAACACGTTTTTTTTCCATCGAAAAAGTGTCCTGTATGTAGAATAATGATGCGTAGTAAACTCCAAATACATGGCCTGGATAAAGGTGAAATCCCTGGCGACACACCTGGATAAATTCACAAAGGCACTCGGCCTTTTTTTATTGGAGGCAGGGAGCACACTTAAGTGTCCCGTCTTACCCCTGGTTGATGTAGTTGACCGCTAGTAGTTACAGAACATGAGTTATGATGCAGAGGGGAAATATACAGAATGTGAGGGGTCACTGAGGTCACTGCACTGATGATGTGTTTTCCATTAGGATTCAGTGGAAGGTCAGTAGTTAAGGTTTCAGCACTACTTGAATGCAAGGTTGTCATTTCAAATCCCAGGACTGTGAGAGTTCATGACCTTCACTAATTAGCTGTGCATTGGTAAATCAGTGTGCCAAATAAATAAATGCAAATGCTTTGTGTTTATGAAGCATTCATAAACGACTGGGGAAACACCAGCTGCTCATTTACCTATGGTGTAAGCATAGACAGTACAGTAGGTTATGAGGGCTATAATTGTCTTTTGAAAAGGCTGTAACATTTGACTCTTAGAATGTGAGTATATCTGCAGGGGCACCGCTAGAAATTTTGGGCCCTATTGCCCCCTTTACGTTTCTTTTAACCTGATTTCTTCATGATGGTGTCAATCTACTGATGGTTCACCATCAATTCTGCTTCTACTGTGAGAGAAGAAACCTTTATTCGTCCCTTTACAGTGAAATTCATCCTCTGCATTTAACCCATCTGAAGCAGTGAACACATGCACACACACTCAGAGCAGTGGGCAGCCACACCAGAGCGCCCGGGGAGCAGTCAGGGGTTCGGTACCTCGCTCAAGGGCACCTCAGCCCAAGGCTGCCCCACGTTAACCTAACTGCATGTCTTTGGATTGTGGGGGAAACCGGAGCACCCAGAGGAAACCCATGCAGACACGGGGAGAACATGCAAACTCCACACAGAAAGGCCCTTGCCGGCCGCTGGGTTTGAACCTGGAACCTTCTTGCTGTGAGGCGACTGTGCTAACCACTACACCACCGTACCTGTGTGCAGGTAATGTTAGTGCTGGATTGGAACGCAACGAACCTAACGTGGTGTCATGTTCTGGCTCCACCTACACAAGATTATCTCATCTCATCTCATCTCATTATCTGTAGCCGCTTTATCCTGTTCTACAGGGTCGCAGGCAAGCTGGAGCCTATCCCAGCTGACTACGGGCGAAAGGCGGGGTACACCCTGGACAAGTCGCCAGGTCATCACAGGGCTGACACATAGACACAGACAACCATTCACACTCACATTCACACCTACGCTCAATTTAGAGTCACCAGTTAACCTAACCTGCATGTCTTTGGACTGTGGGGGAAACCGGAGCACCCGGAGGAAACCCATGCGGACACGGGGAGAACATGCAAACTCCACACAGAAAGGCCCTCGCCGGACACGGGGCTCGAACCCGGACCTTCTTGCTGTGAGGCGACAGCGCTAACCACCACACCACCATGCCGCCACACAAGATTACACCATGTAATAAATAGGGAGAGGAGTGAACTATAAAGACTATCTATTCTAAAAAATTTGCGGAAAATGGAAAACCAAACAAGAAGGTTGCTGTATTTGCTCATTTCTAAGAAACAAATCTTTTTTTTTAAATTAAATTAACTTACACATGGTAATAATATTAATATTTTCTTCTGAGGGCCCTCTGTCAATGCTGGTCCCTTAGAATCGTCCTAACTCCTCCCACCCCCAACAGCACCCCTGCATATCTGTCTCAATGTAACTCACATCAGATTAAAATACCATTATGGGGTGTTGTTGTGGGATTTCTTATCGCAGCACTGTATTGGGTATTATTATCCATCAAGGTCCTGGCACTGCAATGCTTTACCATTATGCAAATATAGAGCGCCCTCCACAATTATTGGCACCCCTGGTTAAGATGTGTTAAAAGCCTTAAAATAAATTCAATTTTTATTGCAGAAGCATAATCTCACACTGAAAATTGTAAAAAATGTAGCCCTTAACTCAAGTGAATTAAAAAAATCCCTGACTAAGAAATAATTCTTTTTCATAAAATCACCTGTTCCACAATTATTGGCACCCATAACAATTCCTAGAAAATGAATTTAATTGAAGCATTTCTGTCATCTCTACTGTAGTTTATAAAGTTGGTCAGAGTATCTAGGAACCTTTAATTAGTAATTCCTCACAACCTGTTTCCCTGGGGTATAAATATGATGTGACACAGAGGCCTATTTCTCTTATCCACTCTTCAACATGGGAAAGACAAGAGAACACACCATTCAAGTAAGGCAGATGTGTGTCGACCTTCATAAGTCAGGCAACGGCTACAAGAAAATAGCCGCTCGCCTACACCGGCCCATATCTACAGTCAGAGGAATCATCAAGAAGTTTAAAACAACTGGAACAGTGGCAAACAAGCCTGGACGAGGATGCAAGTTTATCTTGCCACCACACACAGTGAGGAGGATGGTAAAAGAAGTAAAATGTTCTCCAAAGCTCACTGTTAGAGAACTGCATCAAAGAGTAGCATCTTGGGGTCACAAAGTCTCCATAACAACCATCAGGCGCTATCTACATGCCAACAAGCTGTTTGGGAGGCATGCACGGAAAAAGCCTTTTCTCACTTACAAGCATAAATGTAAATGTCTGGAGTTCGCTAAGCGGTACTGGGACTTCAACTGGGACCATGTGCTTTGGTTAGATGAGACCAAGATAGAGCTTTTTGGCAACAAACACTCTAATACACTACCGTTCAAAAGTTTGGGGTCACTTTGAAATGTCCTTATTTTTGAAAGAAAAGCACTGTTCTTTTCAATGAAGATCACTTTAAACTAATCAGAAATCCACTCTATACATTGCTAATGTGGTAAATGACTATTCTAGCTGCAAATGTCTGGTTTTTGGTGCAATATCTCCATAGGTGTATAGAGGCCCATTTCCAGCAACTCTCACTCCAGTGTTCTAATGGTACAATGTGTTTGCTCATTGCCTCAGAAGGCTAATGGATGATTAGAAAACCCTTGTACAATCATGTTAGCACAGCTGAAAACAGTTTAGCTCTTTAGAGAAGCTATAAAACTGACCTTCCTTTGAGCAGATTGAGTTTCTGGAGCATCACATTTGTGAAAATGGCCAGAAAAATGTCTTGACTATATTTTCTATTCATTTTACAACTTATGGTGGTAAATAAAAGTGTGACTTTTCATGGAAAACACAAAATTGTCTGTGTGACCCCAAACTTTTGAACGGTAGTGTACATCACAAAAGATGAGTATGCAGAAAAGCACCTTATGCCCACTGTGAAGTATGGGGGAGGATCGGTGATGCTGTGGGCCTGTTTCTCTTCCAAAGGTCCCGGGAACCTTGTTAGGGTGCATGGCATCATTAATTCTTTGAAATACCAGGACATTTTAAATCAAAATCTGGTGGCCTCTGCCCAAAAGCTGAAGATGGGTTGTCACTGGGTCTTTCAGCAAGATAATGACCCTAAACATGTGGCCAAATCTACACAAAAATGGTTCACCAGACACAACATCAAGCTCCTCCCATGGCCATCTCAGACCCCAGACCTCAAGCCAATTGAAAACCTGTGGGGTGAGCTGAAGAGGAGAGTGCATAGGAGAGGACCCAGGACTCTGGATGATTTAGAGAGATTGTGCAAAGAGGAATGGTCGAATATCCCTCTCTCTGTATTCTCCCATCTTGTGAAATGTTATAGGAGAAGATTAAGTGTTGTCTTGTTAGCAAAAGGGAGTTGTACAAATTATTAACATCAGGGGTGCCAATAATTGTGGCACACATGATTTCATGTAAAAGAATTATTTCCTAATGTGGGATTATTTTTCCCACTGAATAAACACACTTGAATTAAAGGTTGGATTTTTCTCTTTTTTTGCATTGTTGTCCTATATTATTTAAAAAAAATGAATTTATTACTGTAGAAGCCTAAGAACATCTCTTAACAAGGGGTGCCAATAATTGTGGAGGGTGCTGTATCATGTAAGCACTGGGATTCCCTGCCACATCTTCTGGATTCTTCTTCTCTGGCTCAAACATTTCCAACTTTGCATGGTTTTGATGCAATGCTGAGCTCTGCCACTTCACAACTCCGTGGTTCAATCCTGAGCTCGGGATACTGTCTGTCTAGGGTTCTTTCTGCATGAACTTTCCATGTCGGTTTCTTCTGGGTTCTCCAGTTTCCTCAGCTCTCCCTGAAGCATACTAGTGGGTAGATACTAAATTGTCCTGAGGTGTGAATGTGTACAGTGGTACTTGAAAGTTTGTGAACCCTTTAGAATTTTCTATATTTCTGCATAAATATGGCCTAAAACATCATCAGATTTTCACACAAGTCCTAAAAGTAGATAAAGAGAACTCGGTTAAACAAAGGAGACAAAAATATTATACTTGGTCTTTATTTATTGAGGAAAATGATCCAATGTTACATATCTGTGAGTGGCAAAAGTATGTGAACCTTTGCTTTCAGTATCTGGTGTGACCCCCTTGTGCAGCAATAACTGCAACTAAACGTTTGCGGTAACTGTTGATCAGTCCTGCACACCGGCTTGGAGGAATTTTAGCCCGTTCCTCCGTACAGAACAGCTTCAACTCTGGGATGTTGGTGGGTTTCCTCATATGAACTACTCGCTTCAGGTCCTTCCACAACATTTCCATTGGATTAAGGTCAGGACTTTGACTTGGCCATTCCAAAACATTAACTTTATTCTTCTTTAACCATTCTTTGGTAGAACGACTTGTCTGCTTAGGGTCGTCGTCTTGCTCCATGACCCACCTTCTCTTGAGATTCAGTTCATGGACAGATGTCCTGACATTTTCCTTTAGAATTCACTGGTATAATTCAGAATTCATTGTTCCATCAATGATGGCAAGCCGTCCTGGCCCAGATGCAGCAAAACAGGCCCAAACCATGATACTACCACCACCATGTTTCACAGATGGGATAAGGTTCTTATGCTGGAATGCAGTGTTTTCCTTTCTCCAAACATAACGCTTCTCATTTAAACCAAAAAGTTCTATTTTGGTCTCATCCGTCCACAAAACATTTTTCCAATAGCCTTCTGGCTTGTCCATGTGATCTTTAGCAAACTGCAGACGAGCAGCAATGTTCTTTTTGGAGAGCAGTGGCTTTCTCCTTGCAACCCTGCCATGCACACCATTGTTGTTCAGTGTTCTCCTGATGGTGGACTCATGAACATGAACATTAGCCAATGTGAGAGAGGCCTTCAGTTGCTTTGAAGTTACCCTGGGGTCCTTTGTGATTGGTGGAGTCCAAAATCTTTAGAGATGGTTTTGTAACCTTTTCCAGCCTGATGAGCATCAACAACGCTTTTTCTGAGGTCCTCAGAAATCTCCTTTGTTCGTGCCATGATACACTTCCACAAACATGTGTTGTGAAGATCAGACTTTGATAGATCCCTGTTCTTTAAATAAAACAGGGTGCCCACTCACACCTGATTGTAATCCCATTGATTGAAAACATCTGACTCTAATTTCACCTTCAAATTAACTGCTAATCCTAGAGGTTCACATACTTTTGCCACTCACAGATATGTAATATTGGATCATTTTCCTCAATCAATAAATGACCAAGTATAATATTTTTGTCTCATTTGTTTAACTGGGTTCTCTTTATCTACTTTTAGGACTTGTGTGAAAATCTGATGATGTTTTAGGTCATATTTATGCAGAAATATAGAAAATTCTAAACAGTTCACAAACTTTCAAGCACCACTGTATATGGTGCCCTGGGATGTCCTGGCATCCCATTAAAGATGTATTCCCACTTCAGTCTCAGCGTTCCCAGGAGAGGATCTGGATCTCTGGATCCACCATGAATCTGACCTGGATAAAGTGCTTATTTGAATAAATAAATTAACTTCCTTTGAATGGCTAATTGGATTCCTGCTACATTTGCACAAGTGAGCATTCCAGGTCCATTCTTCCAAGTATGTAGAAGTTTCGCAGGACTTTCGGGCCAGTGGAATGGCTCAGTGGTTAAGGTTTCTGTGATAGTCACCAGAAGCTTATGAATTCAAGTCCCATTCAAGTCCCAAAGAGCAACTATTGGGTTCCTAAACAAGACCATTAACTCTCAACTGTTCAGCACTCTACTTGCATTGGATTCTGGCTCACTTGAGTCACTTTGGGTGTCTCCCCAATGAATGAATCTCCTTAGTGTGCATTTCAATAAGGCAGAGCAGCACACATTGTGCAAATCTGGAATTTGTGACATATGGCCACTGGTATGTTTATCTGTGAGTGATATTCTCTTTACAAATCTAGGGCAGAGATCATGCATTGTGCAACAATCGACTAGCTGTGTGCACTCATGAGGGATTGCATCTGAAGAAACAAACACGCTTCTGAGCTGTGTGTATACTGCCCTCCCTCACAAGACCCCACATGCTGCTTCTACAAACTCCCCTACACCCCGATTACAGCCTGGGTGCACTGTATGGCCTGTACGTTTGCACAACGACAAAATCTCATAACCTCCTCCACAGGGCCACGGGGCAATAGGATCAGCAGGGAGCTGAAAACTACAGGAAGAGGTGTTCATTTGCAAAGCAGAGCTTTTATGGGTTTTTTTTAAACCTACATGGCTTTAAAATGCCCCAAAGCAGTGAAGAACTATTTAGCAGGAGGAAAAGTGGCTCCATTCTCTGGCCTTCATCTCGAGTCCAAACGTCTGATGACATGCTCCAAACTAAACCTGATATGAGTAGATTCTCCCTAATATTTCCACCAGAAAGTGTTCAAGAGTCTAGATTTCAGAAAAAAAGGTGATGTACAAAACACGGAGAAAGGTTTCATGGTCATTTGTGTGGTTAAACACTTGTCTCTATGTGCACAGAAGAAGGTAATCTGACACAAATGCGCATCTTTAAATCTTTAAACAGTGATACTAATATGAACATGCCGTCATATTAACGTCTCTCAGGATTATTGATTTCCAACCAAGCAGGAATGTCAAATGCCATTCCATTTTACATTAGCCGAGGACAACGGGCATCAGATTGCAGACTGGATGTGAACCAGCAAGGCCATTTCAGTGGAGGAAACCAAGCACTGGAAAAATACTGTTCAACATATGAAAGAAATGGCCAGAGTTCATTCAGTCCAGTTTTTTTTTTTTTTTTACTGAACCATTGTAGCATCTGTAGCTGATCCTTAGTCGTAACATCTTGCAACCAATCACATGCATTTATTTAAATTATTTACCTGAAGTCAGCTCATTGAGAAAGGAACAAGTTTCCCTCACGGCCCTGATTAGTGCAGGGATGACATGGCTTGTTCAACAAAAACAGAATCTTTGAAGATGAACAGGCAGAGAAGTATGTGTTTATTCCCCCCACTTCAAGTTAAAACCAGATGTCTCATCTGCTCAGAGTCTGTGGCATTCGTAAAAAGTGGTAACATGAAACGCCTTCATGAAACAAAACATAACGAACTTCAGATTGATGCAGATGATTTATACACATAAACTGGGGTGGGTTTCCTAATAGCCTCATCACGCAAAGAGTGTCTTTAACTGCTTCTTATGAACCATCTTTAAGCTAACGTGGTTTTCCCGAACACTGCTGTAGCCGGGCAGCACAGTGGTGTAGTGGTTAGCGCTGTCGGCTCACAGCAAGAAGGTCTGGGTTCGAGCCCCGTGGCCGGCGAGGGCTTTTCTGTGCGGAGTTTGCATGTTGTCCGCGTGGGTTTCCTCCGGGTGCTCCGGTTTCCCCCACAATCCAAAGACATGCAGGTTAGGTTAACTGGTGACTCTAAATTGACCGTAGGTGTGAATGTGAGTGTGAATGGTTGTCTGTGTCTATGTGTCAGCCCTGTGATGACCTGGCGACTTATCCAGGATGTACCCTGCCTTTCGCCCGTAGTCAGCTGGGATAGGATCCAGCTCGCCTGCGACCCTGTAGAACAGGATAAAGCGGCTACAGATAATGAGATGAGATGAGACTGCTGTAGCCGAAGTAGTACTTTAGTTCGCTCTTAAGTTAAGATGGACCTGGAGCACAATCATTGGGTGGAAACTGGAGTTGAATCTGCTGCTGGTGTTAAATTATTTTTCTTGTGCATTGCAAGTACATTGAGTTAATTATTATCTCATCCAGCCGACAGGTGATGAGTTTATGCCATCATGTGTTGTCCGTCCATCCATCCGTCTGGCATCCACATTTCACGAAAATTGCTTCTTCTCTCTCGATTCTTCATTGATTTTTATTCTTTTTGGTGAGAAGGTAGGTCTGCCTAGGGTGCATATAGCTTCTATGCAAATTTGCATAACTGCAATTAATAATGAAGATATGGAGTAATTAATCAATCCCTAATGAGCAGTTTCCACACAAATCACTTCTTCTCCCTCAATTCTTCACCGATTTTGATTTCTTCTGGTATGAAGGTAGGGGGACCTAGGGTGCATATAACTTCTACCCAGATTTGCTTCATTACAATTATTTATGAAGTTATGGACTAATTAAGCTTTAGTGAGCAGTTCAACAAAAGTCGCTTCTTCTTGGTCAATTCCTCGTCGTTTTGGATTCTTTCTGGCAAATAGGTCGGTATTCCTAGGGTGGATATCGCTTCTATATATAGCTTGCAAGATTTATTGTGCAAGGTGGCCCACTTTAGATCGTTCCTTCTGGACTAGATGGGGCCAGAGTGAGCTACACCATCATGGACGGTCTCGTTAAATAAACATACGCGTAGCATTCTGAATATATTTCAATACAGTATGTTATGGAATTACATACAGATACTGTAATGTCACACTGATATCACTGCATTTTTATCAAACTTAACTCCATTAGGCGAGTGATTATCTCATATAGTGTCATTGATGAGACAAATTACTGCACCTGTAACACTGTATATTATATATAAGGGCTAAATATTGCCAATTTGGCATTGTTAAGAACAATTGAAGTAATCATGAGTGCACTCCAGTGAATCCACTCCAAAGCTCCACTTGTCTGGACAGCAGGTCTCGTTTTGCCCGTTTAAGGCCCATTCGGTCCTGGTGGTGCCGCTCCCTTTGGTCATGCAGGTCTCAGAGTAACTGGAGCCACTCCTTCTCAGTGTTGAGCAGCTCCCGGCTGCACTGACACTCTCAGCCAGATGGACTCTGGCTGCGTGCAGACTGGGAAGTGGTCAGCTGAGAGGGTCTGGGGATGAGGAGGCAGTGGGGCCATGGGGAGTGAGGGGTGGGGAGGCATTGCGGTCTTGAGAGGGGGAGGCAGGTGATGGGATATACTGTACCTCCTTCATACGCTAAATACCATTCAGCTGCATGACGATTTATCAGGGACATTAGGCTCTTGATTGGGTAACAAAGAAATGAGCAGGCACAAGGAAAACATTACTTAATTATTTAGCTTATTATTTGCTCATTCTTTCATGTGAACGTTTTTTCATTTAATAAAATAAAACATGCTTGGAATAAAAAATGTTATTGTCTCATCTCATTATCTGTAGCCGCTTTATCCTGTTCTACAGGGTCGCAGGCAAGCTGGAGCCTATCCCAGCTGACTACGGGCGAAAGGCGGGGTACACCCTGGACAAGTCGCCAGGTCATCACAGGGCTGACACATAGACACAGACAACCATTCACACTCACATTCACACCTACGCTCAATTTAGAGTCACCAGTTAACCTAACCTGCATGTCTTTGGACTGTGGGGGAAACCGGAGCACCTGGAGGAAACCCACGCGGACACAGGGAGAACATGCAAACTCCGCACAGAAAGGCCCTCGCCGGCCACGGGGCTCGAACCCGGACCTTCTTGCTGTGAGGCAACAGCGCTAACCACTACACCACCGTGCCACCCCATGTTATTGTCCAAAAATGTAAAATAGTTTCAATGATTAATTACCACATTATATATGTAATGCTAAATGCCGAGACTAAAGTTATTCCATGAAATCGAGTCATACATGAGCCGATAGTTGATGAGGTGCGAAGCACCGAGTTGTCTATAATCCATGTACAAGATTGAGTGTAATAACTGTTTTGTTTTATCCACATTCACTGGATTTTGAGATACAGAGCAATTTTATTTTCATCTTTTGCAAATTTGATCAATAAAAACTTTATACAAAGCATCCAACAAAATTATTTCCGCTTATAATGTAAACAAACTGGCAAAATGACAGAAGCAATTTATGAAAAATACGATAATAATAATCCTTGAAAAAAAATTATACGTTCTTACCATCAAATATTTTCATTCCATATTTTGTTGCTTTTTTTGTATTTTTGGGGGTTTTGTTTTCGAGTAGTTTTTATTTCATCCTTGGTTGGTTCAGCAAAACACTCTGCCATTTTGTTTTTCTCTACTCATGGGATATGAGCTGATAGCCTAGTAGTAGAGTAGCCAATCAGAGTGCGCGATTGCTCATATCCAGTGAATGTAGATAGAATAAAATACATTAACATATTTTAAACACTTTATATTTCATTGGTTTTTGGTTAGCAACTACTAATGCCTTTAGCGAGGACACATGTTGCAAAGAAGCTCCAGCAAAGTTGCTCTTAAGACTCCTTCTTACGAGTGAGTTTGGGAAAATCATGCACAGAGACAATGTTCATTTCTTAAGAGTGTCTTTATCAGGAAACCCACCCCTGTTCATCAATGGTTTTCAAAGGTAACTGTTTTTGCCATGAGTGGCATGGTGGTGTAGTGGTTAGCACTGTTGCCTCACAGCAAAAAGGTTCTGGGTTTGAGCCCAGTGGCTAACGAGAGCCTTTCTGTGTGGAGTTTGCATGTTCTCCCCGTGTCTGTGTGGGTTTCCTCCGGGTGCTCCGGTTTCCTCCACAGTCCAAAGACATGCAGGTTAGGATAACTGGTGGCTCTAAATTGACCATAGATGTGAATGTAAGTGTGAATGGTTGTTTGTCTCTGTGTGTCAGCCCTGCAATGACCTGGGGACTTGTCCAGGGTGTACCCCGCCTCTCGTCCATAGTCAGCTGGGATAGGCTCCAGCTTGCCCGCAACCCTGCACAGGATAAGCGGTTACAGATAATGGATGTGTTGCCATTCAGTCATGTTAGTTGCTTGTCCAGAGTTTTGTGATTAAGACATTTTATTTCACTGGACCTTTACAAATTTTACTTGATTACCCCTGGTCTTGGAGGTTGGATATTCCAAGTAAAAATACCAACATTCCAAATTCCTACCCCAAGTTAAAATCCTCCTTGTTGTAATGCTATATTTCCATTTCCATGTCAATTGTATCTGTTATCTCTTAAAAAGGCTGCTTTCAATCAATAACACACTTGAACTTGTATTACTGATTTAATGATGAAATACTGGACAAATCATCAGGATTTCATAAATTTATATTAATGTTTCCCAACTACTTGTCCAAAACCACTGGTCTAAGTAAACTCAGCAGCATGATTTCCACAGTGTTGTCTGGATTTGATGGTGAAGTGGAGGAGAATAAACTCCATGCATGAAGGTAGAAGGTAATAAGTACCACATTGCCAAGCCTTTGCAAGTGGAGACTGAAACCTTGATTGCACAGCCGCCACCTGTCTAGCCGATACACTTGTCTGGAAGTCTATTATAAGGAACTACTGATCTGTTTATTGAGATCAGGTGGTTCTTTAACACTTGGTTAATCCTGGAACAAGGGGTTCTCTGATGAGAGACTATAGGGCTCATCTTTATAATAACCTCAGGAGCAAGGGTAAGACGGATTTAGATACGAGACTGGTGCAAACTGGCAACCATAAATACTGGATCAAGACTGTTCAATCATTTATTCATTTAGATCCTGTAACTGCTTTATCCTAGTCAGGATTGTGCTGGACACTGGATGGGACACCAGCCCAACAGAGGGCATTATACACATGGACAATACATATTCTTACACTCTCAGAAAATAAAGTACATTATTGTACCTTTAGTGGTACAATGACTTGTCACTGGATCAGTACCCTCTAAGGTACTTACTTGTACCCTTTATATACAACTTGGGAACATGTATGTACCTTTTTGGCCTTAAGGTACATATAGTTATCTTGAGGTCCAATAATGAGCCGTAGGGGTTACAATAGTGTAGACTGTGCCTTGAGGGGCAGAAATGGACTCCAACTGTACCCCTATTTCTGACAGTGTACCAAGTGAAAAATGGCCATGCTTTGTTGAACTTGACCAATTAGGTACATATAGTAAGTCCAAGGTAAAATCAAAAACTCCCAATCAAAAATTGAATCAAATCCAAAATAGCAAAACATGAATTTAATAGGACATTGAGTTAAAAATACAAAATGGTTGGTTAGACCACAAATTCCCAAAGCTGGTCCTGGAGTACCTGCTGTCCTATACATTTGGGTGTTTTCCCTGCTTTAACACAATCGACTCTGGATTAGCTGTTAATTAGTAAGTTAGTTTATCCATCCATCCATCCATCCATCCATTATCTATAACCGCATATCCTGTGCAGGGTCGCAGGCAAGCTGGAGCCTATCCCAGCTGACTATGGGCAAGAGGCAGGGTACACCCTGGACAAGTTGCCAGATCATCGCAGGGCTGACACATAGAGACAAACAACCATTCACACTCATGGCCAATTTAGAGCCACCAATTATCCTAACCTGCGTGTCTTTGGACTGTGGGGGAAACCGGAGCACCCAGAGGAAACCCACACAGGCATGGGGAGAACATGCAAACTCCATACAGAAAGGCCCCTGTCAGCCACTGGGCTCGAACCCAGAACCTTCTTGCTGTGAGATGACAGTGTTAATCACTACACCACCGGCAGCCGCCCTAGATTAGTTTAATCAGGGGCTATTTTGGGGCCAGGGTTGGGAACTTGTAGCCTGGGAAATCCCATGCTGCTTTGCACAATCGTTCCGATCTGAAAAGACAGCATGGAAACTATGGTCTAAAGGCTCGCCTGAGTTAGGGAGCCAATCAGCGAGTGGGGAGGGGTGGAAAGACGGTGATGCGTACTACTCGACAAACGGAAGCTTGTAGTTTATTTGGGACTGTTTACGGATCACATTTAACATGTCGGCGAGCGATACGAACCAAACTTTCGATCAAGCTTTAGATACTGTTCTGAATAGTTTAGAGCGAAAGTTTGTTTTAAAAAAAGAACAGTGTTTGGCGTTTCAGTCTTTCTTCGCCTCTTCGTCTTCTTCGTTGCTCTAACTACGTCACCGGGTACAACTGCCATGATTGGCCATGGGCTACGTATACACCAAATGATAGACATTCGCAACGTCCAATAAACGGCCGTTGACAATCGTAAACCACACCTCCCCTACGAGAAATTCAATAGGCGGATTCCAGACCATATTTCACTTGTGATATGGTCTGGTGTTAACCAGACTAGGGAACTTGTGGGTTAGACCATTATCATTTCATCAAAGAATTCCCACAAACTTAAATACAAATATATCATTAATGACAAATGCTCCATTGTTAGCCACAATTAGTCCAATTAACAAACACCACCCATCTTCCTATTATGCTCCGTGCCATGGCCAATCAAATAACCTTATAGAATAAGTGCAGAACAACATCATCATAGATACATATGAATGAAAATACATGCTGAAGTGTTCTCATAAAACAACTCAAATCATATATTTCACGCACCAGGTTTTACTGATAAAAACATCCAGTAAACTTCACACTGCAATAATGTTAATTAGGTATTAAAATCTACTGCCTATTGCTTCTGTGCAATGGGAGCGTTAAAATGCTAAACTGATGTCAATCCAAGGTGTCCTAATCACAAGTGAAAACCTTGTAGAATGTTGTCGATCAGAGACCTTTGCCACATGACTTTCGGTCTATAACGAAGGTTTAAATCTGACTGAATAAGCAGAACACCAACACCACCATGCATCAGTATTTGTCCACTAGCTAGCTGTAAATGTTTATCTAGCTAGCGAACCTGAGACTAAACAATCCATTTGTATAACCAGTACAACTGGTTATGTGTTGAGTTGGATAGCATATCTCAAACAGGGTTGCTCGTGCTTTATTTTTGAGCCTCCATTTAAAAATCCTGAACATGAAGTCATGTCACACTGTAAGACTGTCTGTAACAAGGGAAGTGTTGATGCAGAGAAGATCCTGTTGATGCAGCATTGGTGTCATAGAGGCCTCCTGTTTACTTCCTGTTCCCTGCTTCCTGGTTACTACTGCTACTTCCTGGTTTTCTTTACTGTTACTCAGTTAACTCTCTTACACTGAGGACTACCTGTATGTACATTATGTACTTGATTGTCTAGTATAGTAGTACCTTCTTTTCTTGAGGGTCCAGAACATCCTCGCCAGAAACTACCAATAATTTTAAACCTGAAATTATCCAATCTATAAACTCTGTGCTTCGCTTTTTGTTCTAGGTGGAGTGTTTGATTTTTTTTTTTACTTGGTGTGTTGGCCATTTTGAAGATTTCAGCCTACAGAGGCCTCTGATGGTTCAGCCCCTTCTGCAACTTATGCTGCATTTGACTTAAACTCATAATTTGGAATTTCTGATCTCCTACTAGGAAAAAAAAAACAAGGAAAACATCTTCAACTTGGGAAGGTCTCCTGAACTCCAGTTTAGTGAATGATGTCAAATCAGCATGGCTGCTCACAGCGTCAACAGTCAACACAGTAGCACTTATTTACTTT
Organism: Neoarius graeffei; assembly: GCF_027579695.1. NCBI lineage: Eukaryota > Metazoa > Chordata > Actinopteri > Siluriformes > Ariidae > Neoarius > Neoarius graeffei. The sequence continues at coordinate 4,921,586 of NC_083577.1, forward strand.
AACATGCTGCATATTATGTAGTGTTTGCTTTCGATCAGTCAACTTTCAGACATATTTTCTTGATGAATTTATAACACTGACTAACAGTTTACTACTCTGAGGAGGAAAACGCACATCACTCATCACAGTTAGCTGGATATGTTGCTGCTAACAAAGTACAAACATGGAGGCAGCTATGTTTTTCCTCACTTCGGAACTCAAATACACAGAAGTTGAAAAAATGATATAATTCCATGTTCTGATTTCTGATTTCCCACTTCCCAACTCAAGTAAATTTTTTTTTGCCAATTCAGGTACTTCATGTGTCCTGGATATTAATAGTACACTATTAATCGTGTACTGTTGTATCAATCTTACATTAAGGTCACAAATAGCCGGTTGATCCATGAGAACCATGGCTGGGGCTACCATGGCCATTCTGGCAGATTTTGGAGGTGACCCATTGCATAAATTTGGGTGGAGTAATTATGGAAATGAAGCCATGGTAGCCGCGACGGTAGTTGCCAGAAGCACCTCTGGCAACAACGGATGCCATTACGGTCGCTGACGGTAATGACGGCTGGGTGGCAGTAGCCTCAGCAATATAGCAATGTATGGCCTTACAGCAATGACGGCAGTGTGTATGGTTTTCGCGGCTGCAGTACGGCATAGCCACGGCAACATGAATTAAGCCACGCCCCCTTGTCATACTTTTCACTTTCTGCAGAATGTTGTTCCATGAACATTTTGAGCTCAATGGTTGTCACAGAATGCTACAGTAACCCCTGGTAGCCCACGTAAGCCTCACATATGCCTCAAGGATGCTTATGGATGCCTTCACGGTTGCGGCAGACAAATTCATCCAGCGCTTGACACATGGCAATTTTAAATATGACCAAACTTTCTGGGGATGGAAGCCATGTTCTCCTGCTTGTCAAGGTAACTCTCTGGCTCTCACGTATTCTGATGGAAGGGCCCAGAATGCTTGCCGGTTGACCCCCAGAAGGCCCAAAATCGTCTACCGGCATCTACCATGAAGTGATTCTGGCTATGTGAGACCTATAACTATAAAAGGCTAGTCGAAATCTGGAACAGGTAGAACAGACACAATACATAACAAACTTCACATCTTTTGAAAGTAGACTAAAGGACAACACAGTGCTTTAGAGTGTGGAGAAGATTTGCAAATGGCGGCGCAGTATCAGAAAAATTTCTTACAAAGATGCTTATAGTAACCAGCCGTTCCTGAGTAAAGATTAAAGAAATCTCTTGGTCTTAGCAGGAACAGCTGTTATTGCCTACATCTAGCTAATCAACAGTACCACGTCCAACCTGCTTCCTGACGTAAACATGCATGTCTTTTCATGTTATACATTAGGAATAAAACACTTGTGAGCATGCTGTTATGGAATTAAATGCTGCATGATAGTGACAATAACTCTGCTTTATGTTGGACAGCAACACACCGACTCATTGTTGATTATATTCTTATTTCTCTTATCCCACAGCTATTTTCTAATGCTTACATATTTTTATCTCTGCTCTCATCAACTTAAAACATGAAACATCCATGAGATAAGTTGGTTCCTGGTATGACTTGCGTCATCGCAGCTGTAAACAGTCATTCTTTCACCAGGCTTTTTTTCCCTTCCCTCTCTTGAAGTTAATGAGGCAAAAAGGCAACTTCACCAGAAAACCACCATCCACCCTAAAGATTTTCCCATGTTAGAAAATTTTACTTCTGGCTGTTACAAAACTGTGACACTGGGGACTCTTTGCATGAATGCTCCATAATCATCTCATTGTGGAAAACTTCACTTTATTAACTACTTGACTTTTTTTTTTTAAATAAAGCCATATTTGTAGAGTATCTGCCATGCAAGTCATTGTGTATGTTGCTTCTCTTGAAATGGTAACATATTAGAACACTTACAGTGGTGCTTGAAAGTTTGTGAACCCTTTAAAATTTGCTATATTTCTGCATACTGTAAATATAACCTAAAACATCATCAGATTTTCACACAAGTCCTAAAAGCAGATAAAGAGAACCCAGTTAAACAAATGAGACAAAAATATTATACTTGGTCATTTATTTATTGAGGAAAATGATCCAATATTACATACAGTTAGGTCCATAAATATTTGGACAGAGACAACATTTTTCTAATTTTGGTTCTGTAGATTGCCACAATGAATTTTGAACAAAACAATTCAGATGCAGTTGAAGTTCAGACTTTCAGCTTTAATTCAGTGGGTTGAACAAAATGATTGCATAAAAATGTGAGGAACTAAAGCATTTTTTAAACACAATCCCTTCATTTCAGGGGCTCAAAAGTAATTGGACAAATTAAATAATTGTAAATAAAATGTTCATTTCTAATACTTGGTTGAAAACCCTTTGTTGGCAATGACTGCCTGAAGTCTTGAACTCATGGACATCACCAGACGCTGTGTTTCCTCCTTTTTAATGCTCTGCCAGGCCTTTACTGCAGCGGTTTTCAGTTGCTGTCTGTTTGTGGGCCTTTCTGTCTGAAGTTTAGTCTTTAACAAGTGAAATGCTGCTCAATTGGGTTGAGATCAGGTGACTGACTTGGCCATTCAAGAATATTCCACTTCTTTGCTTTAATAAACTCCTGGGTTGCTTTGGCTTTATGTTTTGGGTCATTGTCCATCTGTATTATGAAATGCCGACCAATCAGTTTGGCTGCATTTGGCTGGATTTGAGCACACAGTATGTCTCTGAATACCTCAGAATTCATCTGGCTGCTTCTGTCCTGTGTCGCATCATCAGTAAACACTAGTGACCCAGTGCCACTGGCAGCCATGCATGCCCAAGCCATCACACTGCCTCCACCGTGTTTTACAGATGATGTGGTATGCTTTGGATCATGAGCTGTACCACGCCTTCACCATACTTTTTTCTTTCCATCATTCTGGTAGAGGTTGATCTTGGTTTCATCTGTCCAAAGAATGTTCTTCCAGAACTGTGCTGGCTTTTTTAGATGTTTTTTAGCAAAGTCCAATCTAGCCTTTTTATTCTTGAGGCTTATGAGTGGCTTGCACCATGCAGTGAACCCTCTGTATTTACTTTCAAACAGTCTTCTCTTTATGGTAGATTTGGATATTGATACGCCTACCTCCTGGAGAGTGTTGTTCACTTGGTTGGCTGTTGTGAAGGGGTTTCTCTTCACCATGGAAATTATTCTGCGATTATCCACCACTGTTGTCTTCTGTGGGCGTCCAGGTCTTTTTGCATTGATGAGTTCACCAGTGCTTTCTTTCTTTCTCAGGATGTACCAAACTGTAGATTTTGCCACTCCTAATATTGTAGCAATTTCTCGGATGGATTTTTTCTGTTTTCGCAGCTTAAGGATGGCTTGTTTCACCTGCATGGAGAGCTCCTTTGACCGCATGTTTTCTTCACAGCAAAATCTTCCAAATGCAAGCACCACACCTCAAATCAACTCCAGGCCTTTTATCTGCTTAATTGAGAATGACATAACGAAGGAATTGCCCACACCTGCCCATGAAATAGCCTTTGAGTCAATTGTCCAATTACTTTTGGTCCCTTTAAAAACAGGGTGGCACATGTTAAGGAGCTGAAACTCCTAAACCCCTCATCCAATTTTAATGTGGATACCCTTAAATGAAAGCTGAAAGTTTGGACTTTCTGTCCATGTCCATTATATAACTATAACCTGAATATGTTTCAGTAAACAGGTAAAAAAACAAAATTTGTGTCAGTGTCCAAATATATATGGACCTAACTGTATTTGTGTGTGGCAAAAGTACAGTATGTGAACCTTTGCTTTCAGTATCTGGTGTGAGCCCCTTGTGCAGCAATAACTGCAACTAAACGTTTCCGGTAACTGTTGATCAGTCCTGCACACCGGCTTGGAGGAATTTTAGCCCATTCCTCCGTACAGAACAGCTTCAACTCTGGGATGTTGGTGGGTTTCCTCACATGAACTGTTTGCTTCAGGTCCTTCCACAACATTTCGATTGGATTAAGGTCAGGACTTTGACTTGGCCATTCCAAAACATTCACTTTATTCTTCTTTAACCATTCTTTGGTAGAACAACTTGTGTGCTTAGGGTCGTTGTCTTGCTGCATGACCCACCTTCTCTTGAGATTCACTTCATGGACAGATGTCCTGATATTTTCCTTTAGAATTCGCTGGTATAATTCAGAATTCATTGTTCCATCGATGATGGCATGCCATCCTGGACCAGATGCAACAAAACAGGCCCAAACCATGATACTACCACCACCATGTTTCACAGATGGGATAAGGTTCTTATGCTGGAATACAGTGTTTTCCTTTCTCCAAACATAACGCTTCTCATTTAAACCAAAACGTTCTGTTTTGGTCTCATCTGTCCACAAAACATTTTTTTCAATAGCCTTCTGGCTTGTCCACATGATCTTTAGCAAACTGCAGATGAGCAGCAATGTTCTTTTTGGAGAGCAGTGGCTTTCTCCTTGCAACCCTGCCTTGCACACCATTGTTGTTCAGTGTTCTCCTGATGGTGGACTCATGAACATTAACATTAGCTAATGTGAGAGAGGCCTTCAGTTGCTTAGGAGTTACCCTGGGGTTCTTTGTGACCTTGCCAACTATTACACGCCTTGCTCTTGGAGTGATCTTTGTTGGTCAACCACTCCTGGGGAGGGTAACAATGGTCTTGAATTTCCTCCATTTGTACACAATCTGTCTGACTGTGGATTGGTGGAGTCCAAACTCTTTAGAGATGGTTCTGTAACCTTTTCCAGCCTGATGAGCATCAACAATGCTTTTTCTGAGGTCCTCAGAAATCTCCTTTGTTCATGCCATGATACACTTCCACAAGCGTGTTGTGAAGATCAGACTTTGATAAATCCCTGTTCTTTAAATAAAACAGGGTGCCCACTCACACCTGATTGTCATCCCATTAATTGAAAAGACCTGACTCGAATTTCCCCTTCAAATTAACTGCTAATCCTAGAGGTTCACATACTTTTGCCACTCACAGATATGTAATATTGGATCATTTTCCTCAATAAATAAATGACCAAGTATAATATTTTTGTCTCATTTGTTTAACTGGGTTCTCTTTATCTACTTTTAGGACTTGTGTGAAAATCTGATGATGTTTTAGATCATATTTATGCAGAAATATAGAAAATTCTAAAGGGTTCACAAACTTTCAAGCACCACTGTATCTACCGAAGTGAGCTCGCTTGAAACCAATCATTGACTAGCTGCTTCCATGAATTCCTATCTCCCATCACTTTCATCAAGCTTCTCCTGTTCATATTTGTATCTTCTTGGGGCTGATTAATGTGTTTTTTCTTTGTCTGCCATGAGTTCTCCTTCCATGAGTTGGCTCCTACAGCACCAGTTTGTGACTGAGTTCAACATTTTTTCTCCAACAGTGACCTGCAAATCTCAATCTACACTTGCGGATGGTTTCAATAAGAGGTCTTTGTATTATGCATTGTTTGTGAGTCTTTGCCACCAGGGTACATTTAGAATAATTCTGAGCATTTTTGTGCAAGTCTCATTGAGCCTTCTCTCAACATATTGGAAGAAGTGTTTTAATATAAATCACTGTTAGAACTGATATTTAACAGTTATTCCACGAAATCGAGTTGTACATGAGCTGATATCTGACGAGGCGTGTAGCACCGAGTTGTCTATAAGCTGTGTATGACAAGACTGAGTGGAATACCTGTTTTATTCTATTCCACATTCACTGGATTTTGAGAAACAGATCATTTTTATTTTTTGTTGCAAATTCAATAAATAAAAACTTTATACGGCCTTTCTGTGCGGAGTTTGCATGTTCTCCCCATGTCCGCGTAGGTTTCCTCCGGGTGCTCCGGTTTCCCCCACAGTCCAAAGACATGCAGGTTAGGTTAACTGGTGACTCTAAATTGACCGTAGGTGTGAATGTGAGTGTGACTGGTTGTCTGTGTCTATGTGTCAGCCCTGTGATGACCTGGTGACTTGTCCAGGGTGAACCCCGCCTTTCGCCCGTAGTCAGCTGGGATAGGCTCCAGCTTGCCCGCGACCCTGTAGAACAGGATAAGTGGCTACAGATAATGGATGGATGGATGGATGGATGGATGGATGGATGGATGGATGGATGGAAAAACTTTATACAAAACATCCGACAAACTCATTTCCACTTAGAATGTAAACAAACTGGTGAAATGACAGCAGCAATTTGTGAAAAATGCTATAATAATCTGATTTCTTGAAATTTTTTTTTTTTCAAAAAGATATGTTCTTACCATCAAATACTTTTATTCCATATTTTGTTGCTTTTTTGTATTTGGGGCAGGGGTCTTCTTTTCCTTCTTCTTCTTTAGGGTTTTTTTGGCGGTTGACAAACCAATTTAAAGGTGCATTACTGCCACTGACTGGCCTGGAGTGTGGAACAGGAGATATTGAAAACTATATTCTTTTAACTATTTCTGTTTTTTTTAAATACTTGATAATTTTTGGGGTTTTGTTTTTGAGTAGAGTTTTTATTTCATCCTTAGTTGGTTCAGCAACACACTCTGCCATTTTGTTTTTCTCTACTCATGGTAGATATGAGCTGATATCCTTGTAGTAGAGTAGCCAAGTGGGCAGTGGCTAGACCTAGCTTGGACACGGTCTAGAATGGGGAGGTAAGGCACCTCCTTCCCTCCACTAGCCTGGGTGGACACCTTGGGCAGGTGTTAGTACACCCATTGCCTCCCTCAGCCAGGGATACGGCCTGGCTATGCTATATGTAAGTAGCCCCACTGCCTTCTGGGTGGCTAGGGATAGCCAAAGGCTAAGGGTATGAACCCTGACAGAAATTTTGGAGTGGAGCCCCATTGGCAGACTGATGGTAATCAAGTCACTGGCAACTCCTGCAGTCAAACTGGTTGCGGATGTACTGGCTACACCTTTCCTTTGGACTCTACCAGCAAGACTGAGAGGGGGATTCTGGGACATGGGTAAATCAGTTTCTCCATAAACATTGCCCAGGCTAGCGCATTTTTGGAGAGGTAACTTCAGCATGTTGTACAGCTTTGCCTGGCACGAAAACAAACTGGGGAGTGGCAGTAACCGGTTCTAAGTCATGGCTCAATTGGCATAGACCCTGATGCCAGGGGTCACTCCCAACAGTGGGAGGGGCTTTTTAGCCCCATTGGACATCTACCGCCTACTTAAAGCTGGGCAGTCCTCAATCAATAAGGTGTTGTCCCGCCATGGTTCACCTGTCCCGCTGAAGTGAGCGGGACTCAAGTTTGGAAAACAGACTGACAAGTGGACTGCGACTCTTTCACCTAAGAATCCTAGACTCACAAAAAGAAGGCCAGCTGTCACTCTTGGGAGCTGGAATGTCCAAATGATGCTTACCGGTCTGACCAAGGGCATACGCAACACTGATGGACTTTGCAAGACAGCTGTCATCAGCAGAGAACTGAAAAGACTTAATGTTGACATCGTTGTTTTACAGGAAACTCACCTTGCAGGTTCTGGAAGCCTCAAGGAAAAGGAGTTCACACTTTTCTGGCAATGCAAATATGAAAATGAGCCCAGAGAGCATGGAGTCATATTTGCTACTAGCAATAAGCTAATCCAGATGGTGGAGCCAGGTCCAACCAATTCCGAGCGACTCATGCACATGAGACTAAACACTCAATCAGGTATAGTTAACTTGCTCTCTGTCTATGCTCCAACTCTGACCTCCAGCTCCGATGCTAAGGACGGCTTCTACAGCCAACTCGGCAAAGCTATCAATCATATCCCAAAGAACAAAGCACTGATTCTTCTTGGTGACTTTAACGCAAGAGTGGGTGATGACCAAGGGTCTTGGCCCATCTACCTTGGGCACTTTGGAGTTGGAAAATGCAATGAGAATGGCCAATGACTACTGGAGCTCTGCACTCACCATCATCTCTGCATTATGAACACTTTCTTTGCTGTGAAGATGCATCACAGGTTCTCATGGATGCACCCTTGATCCAAACGCTGGCATCAACTGGACCTTATCATCTCTCCCCATGAGCACCTTAACAGCTTTCGCAGCATGAGAGCATACCACAGTGCTGATTGTGACACTGATCACTCCCTTGTCTGCACCAAGGTCCAGATTCACCCAAAGAAATTGCACCATGCTAAGCATCCTGTCAAACCTCGCATCAATACCGCTGCCACCGCCATCCCCGAGAACGCCTCACGCTTCAACAACCTCCTAAACGATAAACTCAAGAATTGTCAGGAGCTCGATATCAAAGGCCACTGGGAACATGTCAGGGATACAACCCATTGCTGCAGCATTACAGGCTTTCGGCATGAAAAACCTAAAAGTCAAGACTGGTTTGATGCAAATATCACGATTCTCTTACCTTTGATCAAAGAAAAGAGAAATGCACTGCAGAACTACCAGAGAAACCCTTCACCAAGCACTCTGGAAGCACTTTGCAGGGCCAGGAGCTGCGCAAAGGAAGAATGCAAGACCTGTGCTAACAACTACTGGATGAGTCTCTGTGCTGAGATTCAGTCAGCTGCAGATACCAGGAACATCAGGGTTATGCTCGAGACCATCAAGAAGGCCATGGGGCCTACACAGACAAAGTGCGCTTCATTGAAGTTATCCACTGGGGAGATCATCAGTGACAAATCCAAGCAGATGGAGAGTTGGTTGGAATACTTCTCCAAGCTCTACGGTTGTGAAAACCTTATTTTGACTTCTGCTTTAGACCAGATTGAGAAGCTTCCAACACTGCTTTAGTTGGATGACATCCCCACCAAAGAAGAGCTCTCCAAGGCCATTAACAACATATCATCTGGCAAGGCTCCAGGACTAGATGGCATTCCAGCTGAGGTATTTAAATGCGGCAGGAGCAGGCTGCTCAATGCTCTCCATCAGTTGCTCTGCAGGTGATGGGAGGAGGGAGCGACCCCCCCCCCCCCCCCAAGAGTTGAAAGATTCCATCATCACAACTCTGTACAAGAACAAGGGTGACCACAGCAACCGTGATAACTACCATGGCATCTTATTACTATGCCATTACTATGCATTGCTGGAAAGCTGTTCGATTGAGTCACTTTTCATCGCCTCCAAAAGCTTGCAGAGAGGGTCTATCCAGAATCTCAATGCGGCTTCCGTTCCATGCGCTCTACAGTAGATATGATCTTCTCACTGAGACAACTCCAGGAGAAATGCTGGGAATAACAACAGCCCTTCTTTATCACATTCATTGATCTGACTAAGGCATTTGATTTAGTCAGCAGAGATGGTCTCTTTAAGATCCTGTCCTTAATTGGTTGCCCTCTAAAACTCCTGAGTTTTGTCAAGTCCTTTCATGATGGAATGCAGGGCACTGTACAATTCAACGGGTGCAGGTCATACGCATTTAACATCATGAGCAGCGTGAAACAAGGCTGCGTGCTAGCACCAACACTCTTTGGCATTTTCTTCTCTGTCCTTCTTAAACATGCTTTTGGGTCAGTTGATGAAGGCATTCTGCTGTGAACTAGATCGGACGGGAAGCTCTTCGACCGTGCACATCTCCAGGCAAAAAACAAGGTTCACCAAGTTCAACTGTGTGACATGCTTTACACCGACAATGCTGCCCTTGTCGCTCACAGTGAGAAAGAACTTCAGAACTTTCTCAACTGCTTCTCCAAGGCCTGTGATGACTTCAGCCTTACCATTAGTCTGAAGAAGATGAAAATCATGTGCCAAGGAGTCGAAGCTTCTCCAGTTGTGACCATCAAAGATTACACACTGGAAGTTGTCTTGCAGTTTACCTACCTTGGCTCCACCATCTCAGACAACATCTCTCTCCATGCTGAGCTCAGTAAAAGAATTGGAAAGGCTGCAACCAGCATGGCCAAGCTCTCACCTTGGGTGTGGGAGAATAAGAAGCTTACCACTACCACCAAAGTCGCTGTCTATCGCGCTCGCATTGTGAGTACCCTGCTATATGACAGCGAGTCCTGGGCCACCTATGCTCGTCAGGAGAAATACTTGCACTCCTTCCACATGAGGTGTTTATGCTGCATTCTGTCCATCTCATGGACAGACAAGGTCCCCAACAGTTCAGTTCTTGATAGAGCAGGCATCCCCCAACGTATACCCTCCTCAGACAACATAGGATGAGATGGCTGGGCCATTTCTGGCAAATGGAGGATGGTTGCATCCCCAATGATCTCCCGTATGAAGAGCTGAACTTTGGGTTGAGGGCTGTCAGAAGACCAAAGCTATGCTTTCGAGATATTTGCAAAAGAGACATGCTTGTGATTGGTCTTTCAGTGGATGACTGGGAACGTCTTGTGGCAGAACGTAGTATCTGGAAGGCTGCTTGCAGTGACGCACTTGAAGTAGGAGAGAAAAGGTTCAACGATGAGGCAGACACAAAAAGGAGAAAGGAGAAAGGTCACTGCAGGAGCTCCATCGGCAACAACCTATGTCTGTCCAACTTGCCATCGCGTCTGCTGCTCTAGGATCAGGCTAGTAAGCCATTGAAGGAAATGCTTGAACTGGACCTGAATGTTGCGACTCATGCACTCGTCATGGACTTCGTCCGATGGCTGCCGATGAAACGATGATAAGAGTAGCCAATCAGAGTGCGCGATTGCTCATATCCAGTGAATGTGGATAGAATAATAAAGAATATATTCTTTGATACTGTATTTAGTCATTGCTGGTTCAAGCGTTTTCTGGTTTCGAACCTTGGCCTGTCTGTCTGTTCTGTGTTTGGATACACCCTTTAATGAACATCTTTATGTCTAATTTGATATTTATTCTGGATTTTCACTCTGAGTCATGGAAAGCTTGAATAAGGAGATGACGTGATTACACCCAACTGCCTCTGGCTTCTGTTTGTGATACTAATTTATGGGATTTGTTTCATGCAGAAAGAGCAGCAGAGAGATTGAAAGAGCAAGAGAGAGAGATGGTGAGACAGAGAGGGTGGGTCAAGCCGAGTCTTAGATTCACACTACTTAAAGGGGCTTGTGTAAACCCCTGGGGCCATGTAAGTGCCACTGTTGTGTCTATTGATAGGTATTGAAAGACACACACATGCACACACACATAAACGCTTGATAGTGTCCCAGGGCTCACACTGTTTAACACTACTTCATTTAGCACATGCAACCTCGCTTAGAGGGGACCAGCGCTCTTGGCTCACTCAGTGAAGGTTTTGTGTGTGTGTGTGTGTGTGTGTGTGTGTGTGTGTGTGTGTGTGTGTGTGTGTGTGTTTTCAGCACTATGCCGACATTACAAACATCACTTCATCATGGTCATAAGCCTTTCGCAAATGTGAAATGTTTGGATGCGGGATTCTTGAAAAGCACCCAATGGATGAGTTATCATCACAGATAACAGACTGGAGGTTTTACTGGAGCTTATGGGATTGTAGTGGAGTCTTAAAGAATTAAAATGAACACTAGTAGCAAGAGGCGGCACGGTGGTGTAGTGGTTAGTGCTGTCGCCTCACAGCAAGAAGGTCCTGGGTTCGAGCCCCGGGGCCGGTGAGGGCCTTTCTGTGCGGAGTTTGCATGTTCTCCCCATGTCCGCGTGGGTTTCCTCCGGGTGCTCCGGTTTCCCCCACAGTCCAAAGACATGAGGACGTGAGTGTGCGAATGAAACGTGAAAGACCGACTACAGCAACGGAAAGAAAGGAGGACGTGAGTGTGCGAATGAAATGTGAAAGACCGACTACAGTAACGGAAAGAAAGCGAAAAGAAAAGACGTTATGTTATGAAGGAAAGGAAACGCAGGACCAAACTAATAAATATTGGCGCTCAGCGAGCACCTCGGTGTGATCAGCTGTTCGTTTAGCGTCAGAATGATGGAACTGTCAGTGCACGCTCAAAGAGAAACCTGTAGATGGCAGTAATGCAACACTGTGGATGCCAGCTGCCGTAAAACCCAAAAGAAGAAGAAGGTAAACCTGCGCATGCGCACACGGACTTCCTCTGTCGAGCGATTTCATGCACATTATTTGCTTTAATCCCCTCAAATTAAATAACTTCCCAGCCGCAGAATGGCCTGATATTTTGTGAGATATTACAGAAATAAACAGATATCACAATGACCACATTTCAGACGGAACTAAATTTCACTGATTTTACGAAATCGAAAGGACGTCTACTTTTAAGTCTGAGTGAAAAATACTGTGGCGAGCATGCAAGAAGAGTCTGAAGACAGAAATCTTAGTTTCTCTGTCATTAGCCTGTATCTATCGATAGCACTGGCTTGACTGCTTTATTTAAAAAAAAAACATTTGCATGGTTAATTAATTAATCTGGCGGCATGGTGGTGTAGTGGTTAGCGCTGTCGCCTCACAGCAAGAAGGTCCTGGGTTCGAGCCCCGGGGCTGGCGAGGGCCTTTCTGTGCGGAGTTTGCATGTTCTCCCCGTGTCCGCGTGGGTTTCCTCCGGGTGCTCCGGTTTCCCCCACAGTCCAAAGACATGCAGGTTAGGTTAACTGGTGACTCTAAATTGACCGTAGGTGTGAATGTGAGTGTGAATGGTTGTCTGTGTCTATGTGTCAGCCCTGTGATGACCTGGCGACTTGTCCAGGGTGTACCCCGCCTTTCGCCCGTAGTCAGCTGGGATAGGCTCCAGCTCGCCTGCGACCCTGTAGGACAGGATAAAGCGGCTAGAGATAATGAGATGAGATGAGATTATAGCATTTTTTCACAAATTGCTGCTGTTGTTTCGCCGATTTGTTTACATTCTAAGTGGAAATGATTTTGTCTGACATTTTGTATAAAGTTTTTATTGATCGAATTTGTAAAAAAATAAAAAATAAAAATGCTCTGTTTCTCAAAATCCAGTGAATGTGGATAGAATAAAACAGTTATTCCACTCAGTCTCATCGTACATGGATAACAACCGTGATCAGCTCATGTACGACTCGATTTCGTGGAATAGCTGTTAAATATCTTACTGCTATGTTTAAAAAATAAACAAAATGACATTGCAGAGGTAAAAGCGGTCACCAGTCGTTATTAAAGCCCAGTTACCTTCTCCTTGTGCCTGTGGACTACTGCTGTAATCATAACAATGACTGAACATCCTTTCAACACATTTAGTACTGTTTGTATTACAAAATAATGCCACCCAGAAGAGGATGGGTTCCATTTTGATTCAGTTTCCTGTTAAGGTTTCCACCTCATATCATCTCGGGGAGTTTCCCTGCCACTGTTACCTCCAGCTACATTACATTACATTACATTCATGGCATTTAGCAGACGCTATTTTCCAGAGCAACGTACAACGTACCCAGAGCAGCCTGGGGGGCAGGTGGGGGTTAGGTGCCTTGCTCAAAGGCACTTCAGCCATTCTTGCTGGTCCGGGGAATTGAACCAGTCACCTTTTGGTCCCAAAGCTGCTTTTCTAACCATTAGGACATGGCTTCCTGAGGAATTGAAGTCTAAATGTAATATAAATACTGTAGAATAATATAATAATTTAAATATGAATGTAAATATGTTGTTATGTGAAATGCGGTAAAATTAGATGTCAGAAATACATTCATTATGAATTGTATGTTAGAAATGTATCATCTGTTCATGTTCAGTCAATGGTCAGTGTGGCAGAGGATCTGGAGCCTATCCCAGGAACACCGGGGGTCATGGGACACCAGTCAGGGTGTGTACACACACACACACACACACACACATTCAGACCTAGGGGAAGTTTAGTTTTGGTCAATTCAGACTAGAGGAACATGGAAACGGAGAGAACATGCAGAACTCTGGAGCTATGAGATGGGAATTATGTCTTCTTCTCCACATCCCTGCCCCTAAAATGTATATTTTCTTTCTTTCTTTCATTTTTTTAATTGAGATTTGAGGTCTGTGTGTGTGTGTGTGTGTGTGTGTGTGTGTGTGTGTGTGTGTGTGTGTGTGATACAGAATACTCATCTTATAGCTACAGTGCAAAACTGAAGAGACAAACAGTGGACACCAAACATGTTCTGGCTCACCAACTCTATTTGGCCTGAAGGATGAATTGTGCACTTTTCATTTTTGGATTCTCAATCAGTTGTAAGTCACGTTAAACAAAAGCAGCTGCCAAAGTGAGTAAATGTAATGTAAGCACAAGTTTCCTCCCAGATAGTAACAGCGTGATGGCATGGGAGAACAGTGATGAACTCATCCAAATCTAGCTGCCAAAACACAAATCCAACTCAGCCGCGATGAGACAGTATCTCTGATATGAGACGGACCAGAACATTTGCACCACTTTTGGTCAAAAATTTAAACCATGTATTACAACAGTTACATTGCAGATTTAAAGTGTTAGATAGGCTCGATTGCCTTTAGCTTATTTTGGGCCAAGATTTGAAATCCTTTTGGAGCTACTATAACTGACCATTAACTGTCTGCTAGTGTGGCTTTCTTTATATATATATATATATATATATATATATATATATATATATATATATATATATATAAACTCTATAAATCAGATATAAAGGTACTGTCAAGTCAAAGTCCCTTTCACGCTAGGAGTCTCCTGTTCCAGTACTAACCAACTCTTTAAGGCATATGGGTGCAGCGCCAATCTCCGTTTCTACAGCCCTCGACCTGTCACCTACAGTATACAGCCAGGGTTACAGTGAGGTGCGGGTCCTCTGGTAACCACAAGAGTTTGACTCCCTACTCACATCTGTATTGCAGCATGCCTAGCCAGATGGTAGTAGGTACCATTTTTATGATGGTCTTTGGTATGACCCAACTGTGAGTAGAACTCGCGATCTCCCGATCGAGACACTCTAACCACTAGGCCAACTCATGGTACCATGAAGGTACTGTACCAGTACAATTTTGATTCCTAAAGCTGGATATACATTGTCTGATTTCAGGAGATTATTACTTATCACTGGTCCCAATAAAACCTTGGCTAAATTCTATAACACTATTCTGGTGATTATATAAACAAGCTTTTCAAACGGTTAAAGAAAACTACTGTTACTGCGACTGCTTACATCATCAATGAGCATGATCCAGAAATCAGATGATGCCAAAAAAGGCAAACAGAAACATTCTTCAGCGTGAGCTTGAGGTACTCATCAAAAAGGATGTTTTTCTGTCCATTAACATGTTTTGGTTATGTTTCACAATTGCCACTAATCTACAGTATAGTAGCAAACTGTTATTATTAGAGCTGGGACTTGAGCTCAGCCAAAACTTAGTCGATACTGATTTTAAAAGTAACTCGGTAAATTACACAGGGAAATGAAAATTTAAACGTAGACTGCCTTTCAGATTTTTCAAGTGTAGGTCATAAAAAGAATTTTCCCGACACCCAATTATTTTCGTTTCGTGACCGAAAGCTACTGAATTCGAATTACAGACTTCCAATTTTATTAGGTTTTTTTAAATAGAACAATTAATGACTTTAGATCCATGTGGTCCTAATTTCTCCGCTATTTTTTCCTGCTTCATCATGACCCAATTCAAGATACTACGCCATGCATCACGTGGTGGGCTTTCCCCGTTCACGCAAGGCATTGTGGGATACAAATTTGAAACAGGAGAGAAAAATGGAGGACGTGAGTGTGCGAATGAAACGTGAAAGACCGACTACAGTAATGGAAAGAAAGTGAGAAGAAAAGATGTTATGTTCTATACAAAGGAAAGGAAACGCAGGACCAAACTAATAAATATCGGCGCTCAGCGAGCACCTCGGTGTGATCAGCTGTTCGTTTAGCGACAGAATGATGGAACTGTCAGTGCACGCTCAAAGGGAAACCTGTAGATGGCAGTAATGCAACACTCTGGATGCCAGCTGCCGTAAAACCCAAAAGAAGAAGAAGAAGGTAAACCTGCGCATGCGCACACGGACTTCCTCTGTCGAGCGATTTCATGCACATTATTTGCTTTAATCCCCTCAAATTAAATAACTTCCCAGCCACAGAATGGCCTGATATTTTGTGAGATATTACAGAAATAAACAGATATCACAATCACCACATTTCAGACGGAACTAAATTTCACTGATTTTACGAAATCGAAAGGACGTCTACTTTTAAGTCTGAGTGAAAAATACTGTGGCGAGCATGCAAGAAGAGTCTGAAGACAGAAATCTTAGTTTCTCTGTCATTAGCCTGTATCTATTGATAGCACTGGCTTGACTGCTTTATTTAAAAAAAAACATTTGAATGGTTAATGAATTAATCTGTCACTTCCTACATAAACATACACCGCCATGGCCTTCTGTCCCGGCAATGAAGTCCTAACCAATGAGTGAGCAGCTCTAAACTCTTCTCAGCCTAGAGACAACAAACAAAACAATCTCATTGGAGAACTCGATTTTAATGTTTTCAGGACGGTAACCCTTTCATTTCTGAAGCACATTTGATAGAAAATGAGGCTAAATTAGAATTCGAAGAGAATAATTAAAATGAAATAATGAAAGAAATTAAACATAACATTTGAAATGCTGATATGTTTGAGCTTCTCTGAAGGTTTAGAAGGCCCTGACGGTTCCCCTCTGCTACAGTACCGTATGTGTGCCGTCCCCCAATTGCTAGCTTTTAGAGAAGCTTTTGGTTAATATCTAAGATTTTATTTAAGGACAATTGACCCTGGCAGAATTTTGTAGTCAGTTGTCTTTCTTCTAAATTCATGACAAAAGCGTTATTTTATTACAGTGGGGCAAAAAAGTATTTCGTCAGTCACCAATTGTGCAAGTTCTCCCCCTTAAAAAGATGAGAGAGGCCATAGATGAATACCTCATCTATGAGGAATATCTCATAGATGAGGTATTCCTCAACTATGAGAGACAAAATGAGAAAAAAAAATCCAGAAAATCACATTGTCTGATTTTTAAAGAATTTATTTGCAAATTATGGTGGAAAATAAGTATTTGGTCAATAACAAAAGTTCATCTCAATACTTTGTTATATACCCTTTGTTGGCAATGACAGAGGTCAAACGTTTTCTGTAAGTCTTCACAAGGTTTTCACACACTGTTGCTGGTATTTTGGCCCATTCCTCCATACAGATCTCCTCTAGAGCAGTGATGTTTTGGGGCTGTCGCTGGGCAACACGGACTTTCAACTCCCTCCAAAGATTTTCTATGGGGTTGAGATCTGGAGACTGGCTAGGCCACTCCAGGACCTTGAAATGCTTCTTACGAAGCCACTCCTTCGTTGCCCGGGCGGTGTGTTTGGGATCATTGTCATGCTGAAAGACCCAGCCATGTTTCATCTTCAATGCCCTTGCTGATGGAAGGAGGTTTTCACTCAAAATCTCACGATACATGGCCCCATTCATTCTTTCCTTTACACGGATCAGTCGTCCTGGTCCCTTTGCAGAAAAACAGCCCCAAAGCATGATGTTTCCACCCCCATGCTTCACAGTAGGTATGGTGTTCTTTGGATGCAACTTAGCATTCTTTCTCCTCCAAACACGACAAGTTGAGTTTTTACCAAAAAGTAATATTTTGGTTTCATCTGACCATATGACATTCTCCCAATCCTCTTCTGGATCATCCAAATGCTCTCTAGCAAACTTCAGATGGGCCTGGACATGTACTGGCTTAAGCAGGGGGACACGTCTGGCACTGCAGGATTTGAGTCCCTGGCGGCGTAGTGTGTTACTGATGGTAGCCTTTGTTACTTTGGTCCCAGCTCTCTGCAGGTCATTCACTAGGTCCCCCCGAGTGGTTCTGGGATTTTTGCTCACCGTTCTTGTGATCATTTTGACCCCAAGGGGGGAGATCTTGCGTGGAGCCCCAGATCGAGGGAGATTATCAGTGGTCTTGTATGTCTTCCATTTTCTAATAATTGCTCCCACAGTTGATTTCTTCACACCAAGCTGCTTACCTATTGCAGATTCAGTCTTCCCAGCCTGGTGCAGGTCTACAATTTTGTTCCTGGTGTCCTTTGACAGCTCTTTGGTCTTGGCCATAGTGGAGTTTGGAGTGTGACTGTTTGAGGTTGTGGACAGGTGTCTTTTATACTGATAACGAGTTCAAACAGGTGCCATTAATACAGGTAACGAGTGGAGGACAGAGGAGCCTCTTAAAGAAGTTGTTACAGGTCTGTGAGAGCCAGAAATCTTGCTTGTTTGTAGGTGACCAAATACTTATTTTACCGAGGAATTTACCAATTAATTCATTAAAAATCCTACAGTGTGATTTCCTGGATTCTTTCCCCCGCATTCTGTCTCTCATAGTTGAAGTGTACCTATGATGAAAATTACAGGCCTCTCTCATCTTTTTAAGTGGGAGAACTTGCACAATTGGTGGCTGACTAAATACTTTTTTGCCCCACTGTATGTGCGATATACGAGAAGAAAATCAAACAATGTAAGCATACTCTCAAGGAGAAAAAGTGGCTCCTATAAAGTCCAATTACAAATGTTAACTTTATCTTAAATGATCTTCTGACAGGGATTTACCCCAAACCCCAATTTAGTAACTTTTTCCTGAAACAGAAAATGTGCATCGTAAATGAGATCTGCTGGTTTGTATTGTTCAGCTTTTCCTAAACCCATGAAATGGCTGAGGGCTTCATTTACGATCTTCTGCTGCTGACAAGCCAGCAGGAGTCACAATGCATTACAGATGCTGAATTCTTCCAAACTTACTCAGGCCATAAATCCTGCTCAGCTCCACAAGGAACGCAGTAAGTCACTGCAGTCAAACTCGGAACATCATTCAAACAAAAAATCTTTTTCTGTCACAGGACAAAATAGTTTGATAAAGTGCGTTTAATTTGTTCGACTGTTACACGTCTGACGAATCATGTATACATGATATACGTATGCAATATCCTACTCGTAGACAGTATTTATAATAAATAAGCCTGTGTAACTACTCATGTACAGTATGTTACCTAACGTATCATAAGTTCCCCACAGTACTGTAAGAAAAAAATTATTTAATGATATATATACATAGCTTGTGCTCGGGTGTGTCCTTTGTGTTATAAATTATTATACCTAAAAGGAGAAGGCTTTTTTTTCCCCCTTCTTAACCCACATGTAGACCTTTAGCCAAGAGCAAGTTTGGTGTCTTTCTTTAGTTTCTGTATGTGTGTAATAATTTAATGACACATTTTATTTATTTTATTTTATTAAAATGTAGCCTAAGATGTAGATCTATGTAAGATGTAGCCTCAAATTTACCTACCTTAAGCTTTTACGGATTTGTTTCAGTAAAACATTACAATGTTTCTTGGTTTGTTCATTTGTTTGTTTGTCTGTTCTACACACCTTCAAATACCAAGTCCAGCCCTTAAAAGTATGGGGTGCCATGTGTCACCGGGCACATTTTGTGGACGAAATGCATTTCGTCCATCACAGAATGCATTTTGTCATCACAAAATGCATTTCGTCGGACGAAATGCATTTCGTCCATCATGAAATGCATTTCGTCCCACGAAATGCAGCATTTCGTCCATCACAGAATGCATTTCGTCCCACGAAATGCATTTCGTCCATCACAGAGTGCATTTTGTACATCACAGAATGCATTTCGTCCATCACAGAATGCATTTTGTCGGACAAAATGCATTTCATCCATCACAAAATGCATTTCATCCATCACAAAATGCATTTCGTCCCACGAAATGCATTTCATCCATCACGGAATGCATTTTGTCCCACGAAATGCATTTCCTCATCACGAAATGCATTTCGTCCCACAAAATGCATTTCGTCCATCACAGAATGCGTTTCGTCCATCACAGAATGCATTTCGTCGGACGAAATGCATTTTGTGATGGACGAAATGCATTCTGTGATGGACGAAATGCATTTCGTGATCTACCATACTGCATTCTGTGGACAAAATGCATTTCGTGATGGACGAAATTCATTTCGTGATGGACAAAATGCATTTTGTGGGACGAAATGCATTTCGTGGGACGAAATGCATTTTGTGATGGATGAAATGCATTCTGTGATTGACGAAATTCATTTCGTGATCTACCATACTGCATTCTCTGGACGAAATTCATTTCGTGATGGACGAAATTCATTTCGTGATGGACGAAATGCATTTCGTCCCATGAAATGCCTTTCGTGATGGACGAAATGCATTTTGTGATGGACGAAATGCATTCTGTGATTGACAAAATTCATTTCGTGATCTACCATACTGCATTCTGTGGATGAAATGCATTTCGTGATGGACGAAATTCATTTCGTGATGGACGAAATGCATTCTGTGATTGACAAAATTCATTTCGTGATCTACCATACTGCATTCTGTGGACGAAATTCATTTCATGATGGACGAAATTCATTTCGTGATGGACGAAATGCATTTCGTGATGGACAAAATGCATTTCATGATGGACAAAATGCATTTCATCTGACGAAATGCATTCTGTGATGGACGAAATGCATTTCATCCACGAAATGGGCCAGGTGACACATGGCACCCCATATAAAAGTGACTCAGCCGTATTCACCAAGCTGGGCAAATATTTTAGGAACACCTGTACGTTCGTGCAATTTTCCAAACAGCCAACCATGTTTCAGCAGTGCAATACATTAAATCATGAAGATACAGGCCAAGAGCTTCAGATCATGTTTACTTCAAATATCAGAAATGTAAAGTCAGTGACTTTACATTTAATCTCCTGTGGTTTTCACACACAACAGTCTCTGGAGAGTTTAGACAGGATGGCGCAGAAAACAAAAAACATTCAGTGAGCAGAAGTTCTGCGAGCGGAAATGCCTCGTTCTGGAGAGAGGTTTGTTTCCCAAGGCCAAAGCCGTTCTCATATGAAGTATGGACAATGTCCGGAGTTGCCTTTCACACATGTAGCACACAACAGGAGATTAGCCCTGTCAGATGCATTCCCGCTTAAATACTTGGAAATACTTTGTTACCTCACCTGCGACGGAGTCATTGGGGTGAGGGATTGTAATCAGTGCGGTTTGTTTGTTTGTGTGCCTGTCTGTTAACAATCAAGTGTCTAGACGGTCACACCGATTGACTTCAAATTTTCAGGGTAGGTGGGCAATGGTCCGTAGATTACCTGATTAAATTTTGGGGCTAACCGGGTCAAGGTCACCAGAAAGGCCAATCTTTTGGTCAAAATAACATATCTTCCATTATAACTCAAAAACGGTTGCCGATAGACAGATGTTTACTCTTATAAGCATATAGGAACTCCCATATGGCCTTTCATTTGGCACCATGATCTTTGACCTTGAGTGAGCTTAAAAGGCAAACTGAAGGTCACGGATTTTCAGAGGGCTGTAACTTGAAAACGGTTGATGGTAGACAGATATTTACCATTATCAACGTATATGAAGTGCCATACAGGCTTTCATTTGACACCATGACCTTTGAACTTGAGTTATCTTGAAAGGTCAAACTGAAGGTCATGGGTTTTCAAAGGGCTATAACTTTAAAATCGTTCATGATAGCCAGATATTTACGGTACCATTATCAACATATAAGAAGTCCCATATGGGCTTTCAGTTGCCGCCATGACCTTTGACCTTGAATGACTTTGAAATGTCAAACTCAAGGTCATGGATTTTCATAGGACTATAACCTGACAGCTGATGATTGAGAAATATTACCATTATCAACATACAGGTATAAAATCAGTGCTGCCGGGCGAGGTTTGTTTCGCCTGGAAACAGTTGATTGGTTTAGAGCATGCAGGAGGTGGGACATGACGCCAAAAAAATATGTGGTGGAAATCAGTGTTTTGTTTATAGCATGTCGAAGAGGTCGGATAAGACTACCGATTCTGTAATGTCATTGATATTAATACTACTGGTATTAAATGACTCTTCTTCTTCACTCTTGAATGCTTGTATTCTTCCAGTTCAGCACCGGTCACATGATAGAAACATCAACACGCCAACTTGCTCACTGTGAATTCTCCGGGACAACGATGCGCTCTATTTACACATGGACTCAACTGAACTTTACACAGAATTTCTACTCGGGAGCTGGCAAGGTAAACATTTGCAGGGGCATTTGCATTCTCACAAACAGCTCCTCTGGTTAAAGTCTAGATAAGCTCAGGGCTGCAGAGCGTGTCTGAAAGTGGCTCAAGACCGCTGACAGGAACTCAAATAACCACTCATTACAATCATGGTGAGCAGAAAAGCAATGCACAATAAATATTACAGTGGAGAGCAGAAGACCACAGAGTGTTCCTCTCCTGCCAAAATCTTTATTATACAGTACAGCTCCTCTATTATCTCATCTCATCTTGTTATCTCTAGCCGCTTTATCCTGTTCTACAGGGTCACAGGCGGGCTGGATCCTATCCCAGCTGACTACGGGTGAAAGGCGGGGTACACCCTGGACAAGTCGCCAGGTCATCACAGGGCTGACATATAGACACAGACAACCATTCACACCTACGGTCAATTTAGAGTCACCAGTTAACCTAACCTGCATGTCTTTGGACTGTGGGGGAAACCGGAGCACCCGGAGGAAACCCCCGCGGACACGGGGAGAACATGCAAACTCCACACAGAAAGGCCCTCGCCGGCCACGGGGCTCGAACCCGGACCTTCTTGCTGTGAGGCGACAGCGCTAGTGCAGCCTAATAGCTTTAATAGTCTACGTAATTTCATAACTTCTGAACCTTAGATCTTTTTGGACACGCCCCCTTCATGTGCTCTAGCTCAGAGATCAACATCGAAGCACTGTGTCTTCCCCAATGGCGTGTGATGAAGTTGTAGCCTGAGGAGAATGGAGGAGAGGAGAGGAGAGGAGAGAAGGAAAGGAAGAGGAGGAGGAGATAAGATGAGAGGAGAGGGGGAGGATGGGAAGAGGAAGAAGAGGAGGAGGAAGAGAGAGAGGGAGGAGGGGAAGAGGAAGCAGGAAGGAGAGGAGGAGGAAGAGAAAGAGGAGAAGGGAAGAGGAGGAGGAGGGAGGAAAGGGTTAGGAGGAGGAGATAAGATGAGAAGAAGGGGAGGGGGAGAGGAAAGAGGAAGGAGAGGAAGAGGAAGGAAGAAGAGGGGAGGGGGAGGAGGAGGAGGAGGAGGTCGCGCGCGCAACAGCAGCAGCAGCAGCAGATGTTCGGGCTCAGAGCGCAACAGGCGCGCGGACACACACACACACACACACACACACACACTGGCGCGCGCTGAAAACTTTCAGAAGAAATTATTAAATGAAGATTTTACTCCACAACCATTTTTTTTAAACTGTCGGTGCGTCTTTTGATCCGAGACACGAACTTTTAAACAGAAAAAGGATAAAAACTGGGGATGATGACTCCGCAGGGGCCGAACCGGAGGAGCCCCCGGTGGCGCGTGTGCGCGCTGCTGTGTGCGCTCGGCTGCCTGCTGAACCCCGCCGGCTGCTATAATTTAGACCTGGAGAGCCCGGTGCGCTTTGGAGGACCCAACGCCTCTTTATTCGGGTACTCAGTTCTGCTTCATCAGCACCAGCAGAGCGCGTGGTGAGTGTGCACAGGTCTGGGCTCAGAGTCACAGTTCGGGTCGGGTTCATATCGGGTCTGATGGACCGCGCGTCAAAGGGTCTGGGGCTCTGAAAATAGTCCTGTGTGTTCATCTGAAGGATGTGTAGGTGCAAAAAAAAAAAAAAGAAGAAGTCATTAAAAAGCCTAAAGTTCTCATGCATGATCATGATCCTTTTTATTTATTTGACTATGAATGGACCCAGGAGTAGATCTGCCAAGGTTCTCTATCCAATTTAAAGAGTGTATGGAATTATACTTCATGGAAATCTGCTGGCAGCTGCAGTAGTAACTTTACCTCAACATAATAAACCTTACTTCATGATGATCAATCAGGGTTTTTTTCGACAGTCTCAGAAATAGAGGTACAGTAGGAGTCCAGGTCTACACTAATGTACCCCCTCAGGATCATTACTGGACCTCAAGGTAACCTTTTTAGGGCCAAAAAGATACGCTCCTTAGCAGTATTTAAAGGGTACAAATAAGTATCTTAGAGGGTCCTGATCCAGTGACAAACCGGTGTAACCACTAAAGCTGCTTTATTTTCAGAGAGTAATTAACATTACAAGTTTTGCTAAACTCCTTTAGAGCGCCCTTTATTTCAAAAGGGAAACTATTTTCATCCTACTTTGCTTTTTATCTCATGTGTACCGGTAAACGTACCGGTATAATACTGAAATAAAATGCACCGTATGCAACAAAAGGTTATATAAATTCCATTAATGCACACTTGATTGTGTCATATGATGATATTTGTGTGTTCGAGGAACGCACGTAACCTGGATTGCTGTATCGTTTTTAGGTTGATCGTTGGAGCACCAGTTGCTGACTCCAAGTTTTACTCCAATGTTCAAAATCCTGGCGCCATTTACAAGTGCAGTATTTCAAGTAACAAGTGTGAGCAGGTTGAAACAGGTATGTGATCTTCTCCAAGCTTTGCTTCCATTTCCGTGCACGCACTAGTCAGTGAACGGACCCTTTTCAGAAAATTGCTTTTCAAAATAGAGCTACAGACTTGCAAGTTTATTAGAATAAGAATAAGAAAAAGTGGTGTTGCTTTTAACAATAATCAGCATCTCAAAATATCTTTACGTGAATTCTGAGGAACCTTGAGAGGAACCAAGAATCAAAAGTGGAAACCCGTTTCCGGTTTGTGGAGAGGACAGGGGAGCTATTTGGCCTGTCTTGACTCCCCGTCTTGACTCCCTGTCTTGGCTTGTTTTTCCACCCTGAAATTTCCGATACACAGAGTTCTGTCGCTGTGCGTGCTCTCTTGCTCAGCGTGTAAACATCAAATCTCTGGAGCTCTGAACATCTCCATTCAATCATCAAATTCACATGGTTTAGAAGCAGGTCAGATTGAGTGGCCACTTCTTCCCTTTGTGTACACGCTGAACAAATGAGGCATGAGTGAAGTGGGCTAGTCGAGAGAGCTGGGCACATTTCTCTTCCTGTCCTTATGAAACACGGCTAACTTGCTTTTCCCAAATAAGGGAAATGAGACTGCTATTGTTCCAGGTCAGACAGGAGTTGGACAGGAAGTGGAAGACATCCTTTATCCATTAGGGTTTTTTTTTTTTTTCAGAATCAGGACTGGGCAGGATTTTTTACAGTGGCTGCGTGTCAATGAAAAGAAATGTCTTCCAGTGAGGACAGATGAACGATTTATACTAGGTTCTGGGTGGAAAAGCAGGATGTCAGCCAGACCGTCTAGCACAAGTCTGACATGTGTTACTGTAATGATGCACTTGAGGGAATACCGTACAGAGGTCACGATGTAGGAAATCACTTCTGACTCAACTTGTGACTCAATATATGGATACCGTAAAGATCTGTGTTTCACACACAAAAAAAAGTTTTCACCTCTTGCTTCAGTGGATCTCACTGGATCTCGATGCTGTAGATTTGTACCTCATTAACTGCTGCTGTAATCATAAACAGTTATTCCGCGAAATCGAGTCATACATGAGCCGATAGCCGACGAGGCACGTAGCACTGAGATTGAGTGGAATAAGTGTTTTATTCTATCCACATTCACTGGAGTTTGAAAAATAGAGCATTTTTATTGTTGTTTTTTGCAAATTCAATAAGTAAAAACTTTAAACAAAATGTCCGATAAAATAATTTCCGCTTAGAATGTAAACAAACCGGTGAAATGGCAGGAGCAATTTGTGGAAAATGCAATAATAATAAAAATTCTTGAAAAATTGTTAAAAAGATACGTTCTTACCATCAAATTCTTTTATTCCAGATTTTGTTGCTTTTTTCGTAATTTTGGGGGTTTTGTTTTCGAGTAGTTTTTATTTCATCCTCAGTTGCTTCAGTAACACACTCCACCATTTTCTTCCTCTTCTTCTTCTTCTTTTGGGTTTTTTGGTTGGTTTGGTGGCAAACCAACTTAAAGGTGCATTACCACCACCAACTGGGCTGGAGTGGTGACTTGATGCGTCCACCATTTTGTTTTTCTCTACTCATGGTATATGAGCTGATATCCTAGTCTGGCTGTTAAGCAACAACAACAACAAAAAACAACAACAACAACAACATGGACTTGTTTGTTTTGTGATAGAAGCATGAAATTTGGCGCACTAGCTCAAGTTGATGTATATACCCTACCGTTCAAAAGTTTGGGGTCACTTTGAAATGTCCTTATTTTTGAAAGAAAAGCACTGTTCTTTTCAATGAAGATCACTTTAAACTAATCAGAAATCCACTCTATACATTGCTAATGTGGTAAATGACTATTCTAGCTGCAAATGTCTGATTTTTGGTGCAATATCTCCATAGGTGTATAGAGGCCCATTTCCAGCAACTCTCACTCCAGTGTTCTAATGGTACAATGTGTTTGCTCATTGCCTCAGAAGGCTAATGGATGATTAGAAAACCCTTGTACAATCATGTTAGCACAGCTGAAAACAGTTGCGCTCTTTAGAGAAGCTATAAAACTGACCTTCCTTTGAGCAGATTGAGTTTCTGGAGCATCACATTTTGTGAAAAGTGTGACTTTTCATGGAAAACACAAAATTGTCTGGGTGACCCCAAACTTTTGAACGGTAGTGTAATAATTCTAGATATGGGGGCATTTGATTCATTGTGGTTGCAAGAACGTGTGTTCGGGTCGATGTAAATGTATGACAGCTAATCTTCAGTGTACAGCGTTATGCTTCTGTGGTGGGGATTGGAATCAGTAATGACAAGAGAGGTATTTATTCAATATTTAGATATCACATGATCATATGAATCCATATTAACAGCTAAAACTTTGAACTGCAAAAATGCTCTTCTGGCAGCCTTTTGATTTACTTAATACTGTATCCCTATGTCATGTGACTTGTCATGTGAGTAATCACGCGATATCTTTGAGAACAAGAAATTCTCTATTTGCGAGGTGGACATTCAATCAATTTGTCATTTTTGTGTCAGCAATCTTATAAAAAAATACCTTGAAAATGAAAGAAAATTCGTTTAGCCTCGTTTTCATGTTGGGTCGATTTTGCGCATGCGTATTCCAGGGTTTAGAAGCCGAATTTGAAATGCCCCATACTGTATCTAAAATTATTATTATTATATATAGCAACTTCAGCTAGTGTGCCAAATTTCATACTTCTATCACAAAGTGAACAATTTCTCACCTTAACAGCCCGACTAGTCGTAGAGTAGCCAATCAGAGCGCGCGATTGCTCATATCCAGTGAATGTGGATAGAATAATAAACAATGTTCATCCCAGGATGGTTAAAACGTTCATATTGAACATCCTTTTAACACACTTACTGTATATACTCTGAGTAAGGAATAAAAATAATCTACGCCAAGTTGTGAAAGTTCTGCGAGACTAGTTAGTTCCTGTTATCACTTTTTATGTAATAACAGCGATAAACACTACAACTCGGGAGTTTTTCCACTCTAATCTCACCTCTGGCTTGTTCCTCTCTCCCGCATCTCCATAACCTACATCCAGAGCTCAGTTTAAAACTGCTTTGTTGAAATCGATATCAAGAAATTGACCTGCACTGAAATGAGTTCACTTCCTGTGAATTTGAGTTTTGCTGCATTATTTCAGACCTCTCACCACAAGCTGCTGAAGCATCAAAGCAAACATACTTTGAATGTTAGTTTTTCATAACCAGAGGAACCTTGAAACTTGGAAGGTGTGAAAACTATAAAAATGTCATACAGCATGGTTTTCAGTTCACTTCTGCTCACTTCTTCCTTGCGCAGCACATGCTCAAACTGCCAGTTTGCTAAAACACTGTTTACACTTTGTCACTGTCATTGAATATGTGTCTGAATCTCATTGGTGTTACATTGAATATACAAATTAGCTCCGAGCAATGATGAGCAGCTGCCTTTTTATTTCTCAGATCGGGCTGATCTGTGGAAAATGTCTCGATGCAGCAAGTTTTTTTAAAAAGAAGAAGCAATTCTGCATCGCCTTTGAAATGCCCTTCAACTCATTTCATGTTCTTTTGTATCTGTTTGACATTATCACTAATAAGCATTTTTGAAATTTGAATCCAATTTTAGCACAATTTGGAGGATGACACCTAACCCCTAACTTCCTTTTGAGACAAATCAGCTTTTTTTTTTTTTTTGGGCTTGTCAGTGCTGACTCGGCATGTCCTCCGTTTCCGTATTACTGTACAGCATGGACATTTACTCATCTCATCTCATTATCTCTAGCCGCTTTATCCTTCAACAGGGTCGCAGGCAAGCTGGATCCTATCCCAGCTGACTACGGGCGAAAGGCGGGGTACACCCTGGACAAGTCGCCAGGTCATCACAGGGCTTGGACATTTACTCTTGTATAAAATGTCTCTCAGACCTCCTGAGTGATCATTGTATTTATATGTCCTGGATGCATTTTTATGTGGATAATCCCAATCTCAATCATACCGAAGATCAGTGGCGAACCGTTACTGTTAAAGCCGGGACTTGAGCTCAGCCAAACCTTAGCCAGCCACACCAGAAAAGCAACAGGGTAAAGGATTTTGTAAGGGATTAGCGTCAGGCTGCCAGGTCGCTCCGTTGATGTTGATTTTAAAAAAGAACTCAGTAAATTACACAGGGAAATGAATCTGTAAGTCTGAGTGAAAAATACTGTGGAAGAAGAGTCTTGAGATAGAAATCTTAATTTCTCGGTTGTTAGCCTGTGCTACTATCTCTCGATAGCACTGGCTTTAGCATTCGCTAACACTACTGATGAACGACTCGCCGTTAAGCTAGCGTTGGCCTTCGAGAACACCGAGGGCGATACATTTTTAGTCCCTCCCACTATAAATAAAAAAAATCTGATTGGTTAATTAATTAATCTGTCACTTCTTACATAAACATACACCGCTATGGCCTTCTGTCCCAGCGATGAAGTCCTAACCAATGAGTGAGCAGCTCTAAACTCTTCTCAGCCTAGAGACAACAAACAAAACAATCTCATTGGAGAACTCGATTTTAATGTTTTCAGGACAGTAATTTCTGTCCTTTCATTTCTGAAGCACATTTGATCGAAAATGAGGCTGAATTAGAATTCGGAGAGAATAATTATAATGAAAGAAATTAAATATAACATTTGAAATGCTGATGTGTTTGGGCTTCTCTGAAGGTCTAGAAGGCCCTGACGGTTCCCCTCTGCTGAAGATACATGAGTTGGCCAAGTGTAAACGGGGTCTGATGATCAGAACACTAAACTGTGCTGTAGATTGGGAGATTTTTTTTTCCTGATATGACTATTCGATTCAGCTTTATTTTATTATCCTGAACAATAGCCATTTTCACAAAGTTGCTTTACACGAATCAGGGTCTTGATCTATATCCCTAATGAGCAAACCGGATGAGACACGAGCAACCTGAGAAACCTCTGAAACCTTCAGAGGAATGTAACTTAACCCATGTTCTTCTGGGGGATGATTAACCCGAGCTGCTTCGGAAATGTCTTGTTTAGTCCTCGGAGAATTTTGGAACTTTTAGTTTGCTGGAATTTTTACCTGACGCAGGCAAAATATAAGTTTGGTATCTGAAGTGAGTTACTCTTGTTTTTCCTGGAGCTTACTGCTAGTGAAGGTTTGACTTAGCTAATGATAATCTAATAATAACATGCCGATGCGAACATCAATGAAGCAATGAAGCGGAGACATCGTTGCTGGAAACCATGTTTACATTTTCATTCTATGTGCATCGTTTGGAAATATTTTTATATCGCATTCATATGTAACTGTAAAATTTACAGTATGGACAGGAAGCATGAAAATGGAGGCCAGTGTTGTATGACGTCTGGGTATAATGGTGTTATAAGCTATCCTGGGCTCTAATACTCGTACTGTATGGATATTTGTGGTTGTAACACTTTTGTGTTTGGATTTTGCACAGGTGTGGAGCAGTGTGGGAAAACATGCCAACCTGAAAGCGATAACCAGTGGCTCGGAGTCAGTCTTTCCCGAAGGCCATCCAATGGTGATGTACTGGTACGACTCCCAGTTCCCTTTTAGTATAATGGGCCACTACAGTATATAAGGTCACCAAGCTAATATATAATCATATCCCATGTATATTCTCAGAATATTTCCTTGCAGAATATAAATTATTGCCAATCTTTTCCACTTTTAGGATTTATCTTCTATCTGATGTAGTAACATAAAGTACATAATTAAGGACTGCTGTTGTACTTTGAGGGTGCGTTTACATTTGGCTATCAATCTTTTCGTAAAGTTATGCATGAATGCTTTTGCAGGTCAAACTGAACTAAAATACCCACCAGATTTGCAAAAGTTTCAGTACTTCACGTCTTACTTCAACATAGAGCACCAGTCAAAAGTTTGTACACCCACCAAAAACAAAATAGTTTTGATAATTTAGCTTCTTCAACGTATCCAGTGTTTACCTTCATGACGCTTTGTACACTATTGTCATTCTCTTAACCAGCTTCACGAGGGAGTCACCTGGAATGCTTTTCAGTTAACAGCTGTGCCTCGTCAAAAGTTAATTAGTGGACGAGCTTCTTGCCTTCTTAATGCATTTAAGATCAAACAGTAAATAGTAAATACAACCCCGATTCCAAAAAAGATGGGACAAAGTACAAATTGTAAATAAAAACGGAATGCAATAATTTACAAATCTCAAAAACTGATATTGTATTCACAATAGAACATAGACAACATATCAAATGTCGAAAGTGAGACATTTTGAAATTTCATGCCAAATATTGGCTCATTTGAAATTTCATGACAGCAGCACATCTCAAAAAAGTTGGGACAGGGGCAATAAGAGGCTGGAAAAGTTAAAGGTACAAAAAAGGAACAGCTGGAGGACCAAATTGCAACTCATTAGGTCAATTGGCAATAGGTCATTAACATGACTGGGTATAAAAAGAGCATCTTGGAGTGGCAGCGGCTCTCAGAAGTAAAGATGGGAAGAGGATCACCAATCCCCCTAATTCTGCGCCAACAAATAGTGGAGCAATATCAGAAAGGAGTTCAACAGTGTAAAATTGCAAAGAGTTTGAACATATCATCATCTACAGTGCATAATATCATCAAAAGATTCAGAGAATCTGGAAGAATCTCTGTGCGTAAGGGTCAAGGCCGGAAAACCATACTGGGTGCCCATGATCTTCGGGCCCTTAGACGGCACTGCATCACATACAGGCATGCTTCTGTATTGGAAATCACAAAATGGGCTCAGGAATATTTCCAGAGAACATTATCTGTGAACACAATTCACCGTGCCATCCGCCGTTGCCAGCTAAAACTCTATAGTTCAAAGAAGAAGCCGTATCTAAACATGATCCAGAAGCACAGACGTCTTCTCTGGGCCAAGGCTCATTTAAAATGGACTGTGGCAAAGTGGAAAACTGTTCTGTGGTCAGACGAATCAAAATGTGAAGTTCTTTATGGAAATCAGGGACGCCGTGTCATTCGGACTAAAGAGGAGAAGGACAACCCAAGTTGTTATCAGCGCTCAGTTCAGAAGCCTGCATCTCTGATGGTATGGGGTTGCATTAGTGCGTGTGGCATGGGCAGCTTACACATCTGGAAAGACACCATCAATGCTGAAAGGTATATCCAGGTTCTAGAGCAACATATGCTCCCATCCAGACGACGTCTCTTTCAGGGAAGACCTTTCATTTTCCAACATGACAATGCCAAACCACATACTGCATCAATTACAGCATCATGGCTGCGTAGAAGAAGGGTCCGGGTACTGAACTGGCCAGCCTGCAGTCCAGATCTTTCACCCGTAGAAAACATTTGGCGCATCATAAAACGGAAGATACGACAAAAAAGACCTAAGACAGTTGAGCAACTAGAATCCTACATTAGACAAGAATGGGTTAACATTCCTATCCCTAAACTTGAGCAACTTGTCTCCTCAGTCCCCAGACGTTTACAGACTGTTGTAAAGAGAAAAGGGGATGTCTCACAGTGGGAAACATGACCTTGTCCCAACTTTTTTGAGATTTGTTGTCATGAAATTTAAAATCACCTAATTTTTCTCTTTAAATGATACATTTTCTCAGTTTAAACATTTGATATGCCATCTATGTTCTATTCTGAATAAAATATGGAATTTTGAAACTTCCACATCATTGCATTCCATTTTCATTTACAATTTGTACTTTGTCCCAACTTTTTTGGAATCAGGGTTGTAATAAAAATACTCTTTAAAAAATAGCCCTATTCAACACCACAACTGTAGAAATCCATATTACTAAGTAAAGTGAAGCGACAGTCCATCATTTCTTTAAGACATGATGAAGTATCTTTTCATGAATAAAAATAAAGAAAAAAAACACTGAATAAGAAGGTGTGTACAAACTCTATAGACCAATCTGTGCATGTTGATAAATGCAAATCAGCCATAAATTACCGAACATTTTCATGGCAGGGCTGATTAACATAACTCCATAAAAGGCAAAGCTCACAGGGAGCTAAACATGACAAATAACAACTAAATTGTGAAAGAGCGCTCCCTAAATCTGGTATGGGCTAAATCTTACAATATTGCAGCTCAGCCACTGTGGTGCATCAGCTACCTTAGGCGTAGATTAACTCTTCTTATTTTTATAGGGTGCCATTACTTTTGTCCTAATTGCATGGTTAGTCTTATTTGTTTTCAGTTCGGGGATGTCTGTTTGCACCCTGGTGATGAATAGTCATATGGCAGGTGTTTAGGCTTAGGGTCTGGGTGTAATTAGCACTGTTGGCGACGGACACCTGGGGGCTCGTCTTGTCTCTGCGTGGTGTCAAAACCCACATTGGCTCTCCATCCTGGGGACAAATATCTTTGTTGGCTGTTGACACTTGGGTGCAAATAGCTGTTTCGGATTGGTTTATTTGAAGTAATATGAAATGGCACGGTTTCACAAAATCTTCACTAAATTTGTTTGTATTTGAAAAAAGACACAATTGTAACTTTTAGATGATGCGATTTCAACCCTACTAAGGTTCATTTAAGGTGGTGGGCCTCCTTTTGTACATAAATCTGCACAAATGAAGCTCATGTAGGATATGAATGTTTTCCGAAGTGGATTTCCATGAATATCGCATGTCTTGTGTCAAAGCTCGTGCGAACAATTTGCAAATAAATATCATCAAGCTCATATCCAGCTTGAGAGACACAATATACCTGAACAGGATCTTTCTTTTTCTGACAATTTACAGCCATAGAAGACTTACAGTGCTTTGCAAAAGTATTCATCCCCCTTGGTGTTTGTCCTGTTTTGTTGCATTACAAGCTGGAACTAAAATGGATTTTTGGAGGGTTAGCACCATTTGATTTACACAACATGCCGACCACTTTAAAGGTGCACATTGTTCTTTTATTGTGACACAAACAATAATTAAGATGAAAAAACCGAAATCTGGAGTGTGCATAGGTATTCATCCCCTTTCGTATGAAACCCCTAAATGAGAGCTGGTCCAAACAATTCACTTCATAAGTCACATAATTAGTTGATTAAGATCCACCTGTGTGCAATCAAAGAGTCACATGATCTGTCACATGATGTCTGTATAAATCAACCTGTTCTGGAAGGACCCTGACTCTGCAACACGACGAAGCAAACAACATGAGAACCAAGGAGCCTCCAAACAGGTCAGAGACAAAGTTGTGGAGAAGTATAGATCAGGGTTGGGTTATAAAAAATATCCCAAACTTTGAATATCCCACGGAGCTCCATTAAATCCATTATAGCAAAATGGAAAGAATAGGCACCACTACAAACCTGACAAGAGAAGGCCCCGCCCACCAAAACTCACAGACCTGGCGAGGAGGCCATTAATCAGAGATGCAACAAAGACACCAAAGATAACACTGAAGGAGCTGCAAAGATCCACAGCGGAGATGGGAGTATCTGTCCATAGGACCACTTTAAGCCGTACACTCCACAGAGTGGGCATGTCTTTATGGAAGAGTGGCCAGAAAAAAAGCCATTGCTTAAGAAAACACATTTGGAGTTTGCCCAACAGCATGTGGCAGACTCCCCAAACACATGGAAGAAGATTCTCTGGTCAAATGAGACTAAAATTGATCTTTTTGGCCATCATGGGAAACGCCATGTGTGGTGCAAACCCAACACCCTGAGAACACCATTCCTACAGTGAAGCATGGTGGTGGCAGCATCATGCTGTGGGGATGTTTTTCATCTGCAGGGACAGGAAAGCTGGTCAGGACTGAAGGAAAGATGGATGGCACTAAATACAGGGCAATTCTGGAGGAAAACCTGTTTGAGTCAGCCAGAGGTTTGAGACTGGGACGAAGGTTCACGGTCCAGCAGGACAATGACCCTAAACATACTGCGAAAGCTACACTGGAGTGGTTTAAAGGGAAACATTTAAATGTCTTGGAATGGCCTAATCAAAGCCCAGACCTCAATCCAATTGAGAATCTGTGGCATAACTTGAAGATTGCTGTACACCAACACAACCCATCTAACTTGAAGGAATTGGAGCAGTTTTGCCTTGAGAAACGGGCAAAAATCCCAGTGGCTAGATGTGCTAAGCTAATAGAGACACACCCCAAGAGACTTGCAGCTGTAACTGCAGCAAAAGGTGGCTCTACAAAGTATTGATTTGGGGGGGGGTGAATACCTATGCACACTCCAGATTTCTGGTTTTTCATCTTAATTATTGTTTGTGTCACAATAAAACAGCAATGTGCACCTTTAAAGTTGTTGTCATGTTGTGTAAATCAAATGGTGCTAACCCTCCAAATATCCATTTTAAATTCCAGCTTGTAATGCGACAAAACAGGACAAACACCAAGGGGGATCAAAACTTTTGCAAGGCACTGTATACTGCAGTAAAAGTTATCCGTGGTAAGCGAGCTCCATAAACGGTTAAATGTTTTACTATAATACTATAAAGAAGTAAACACTTATTTCAGCTTCCTGATTTCTGACGTTTGACGAAATTAAATTGGAAATAAGTCCTAACTAGTGTTCGGAATGACTCAGATGGTATTTAAATGCATGGTTAATGGGACAGTGACTGAAATCAATACCTCGTCTACTAATAACATACAGTGCATCATGAAGATTTGAGCCATTTTTCAACTTTGAAATTTTTTTCAAATTGTTCCTGAGATGGTTACTGATCTAAAGCCTCGGTCACAACCGGCCGTACGTGCTCCTACGGCTGGTCTACATGCAAGAAACGCATGGAGGGCGTGCGTGAAACGCACAAGAGCGCGCGTGTGACGGGCTGATTTTCGAGCCATAGACCGGCCGCAGAGGTTCTTTGTCATGTCAAACAAACTCTACAGGCACTTACGTCTTTTTTCAGGTTGCAAGACAAACTTACGGCCAACGCGCGTCTTTCTCCATGAACAAAAAAACCCGCAGCGATTTGGGAAACGCCAAAAATCGCACGGCCAAAAAATCGTACGTCCGGTTGTGACCTAGGCTAAAGTTAAAATGTCCATTTGCAAGATCAGATTGGATAAAAACAATGGTAACAGCTGTGTCTTAAGCACTTTCATATCAAAACACAATGCATCTGATGAAGAATTTGCACATTTCATGAATTTGAGAAGAGCTGTTGAATGAACAAGATAGCTAGAACAGGGATAGGTTCTGAAACTGGGTCTCATCCAGATCACCAAAAAGCAAAAAGATTTAGAAACCTTGTGTTTCTAACTTTATATTACATGGACACGAGTGTTTTAGTGTGAAATACACCACTGGTATTTTTCATCCGAGCTCCATCAGGGACATGGAGAACCAAAATCAGGACATAAATCTCTTTATGTCACTTGTCAGGAAATTGATGAATGGTTTTGATACATTTGGGGACTTATTGTTTGTGAAGGTGTTGATATAATAAAAAGAAAATCACACATTGGCTTGAAGATCTGAAGTTTATCTTCTCGTGTTGAAAAACTCACATTTTTTATACGAAATACATCGCGGATCTGAGTTACACATTTAAATAATATTGGCTGGTGTTGAGTGGTCTATCAGATATATTCCATTCAGCGAGCATGATACTGAATGAGTCGAAGATGAGACCAACAATTATTATTATTATTATTATTATTATTATTATTATTATTATTATTATTATAATACATTCCTTTTGGGTGTTCAACATGTCTTTCTCTTTCAAAATTCTCACAAAATCTTCCGTATTTTTTTAACGAAGCAAACCTGGCGGCCATGTTTGTTTACAAATTGTCACAGTGACGTAATACACGTAGGATAAGCGATATGCTAACAATATTGCATGCTATCAACCCAAATGAATGAAACCTGCTAGAAGGGAATAGAACATGTTTTTATTCCGTGGAAAAAGTGTCCTGTATGTATAATAATTCCTGATATTTCGCTCCGATGACGTCACTCCCAGTGTTTTCCCGCTGCGTTGTGAAAATGGCGAACCGGTTCAAAATTAAAGTTCTTTTGATTAACTTGCATTTTCTGTGTGTGGATGCGTCCGTATAATATAAAGAACATTACACCGTGGCATGAAGATATGAAGTTTATTTTGTCATGTTGAAAATATGTGTAATATCTCATCTCATCTCATTATCTGTAGCCGCTTTATCCTGTTCTACAGGGTCGCAGGCGAGCTGGATCCTATCCCAGCTGACTACGGGCGAAAGGCGGGGTACACCCTGGACAAGTCGCCAGGTCATCACAGGGCTGACACATAGACACAGACAACCATTCACACTCACATTCACACCTACGGTCAATTTAGAGTCACCAGTTAACCTAACCTGCATGTCTTTGGACTGTGGGGTAAACCGGAGCACCCGGAGGAAACCCACGCGGACACGGGGAGAACATGCAAACTCCACACAGAAAGGCCCTCGCCGGCCACGGGGCTCGAACCCGGACCTTCTTGCTGTGAGGTGACAGTGCTAACCAATACACCACCGTGCCGCCTACTTACAATATTTAATAAAAAATTACCAAACTAAAGACTCATGAGTGACGCTTACTATATAATCTCTGAATGTCTGCTTCGAACTGACCTCAATTATTGAACACTGGGACTTCTAGCATGTATTTACAATATTCTGCTTCTAGACTTTGACATGAGTCAAAATTAGTAGTTAGATTCTGATTATCATCTGATCTCATCACAGTCACGCTGCAGGGCTGGAGATGTCGGCACTGTGCCGAGTCTGCAGCTCATTACGTGTAACACAAAAGCACACTTGTCTTGTAAGCCCTCACATCGGTTCCCGTTTCAGGCATGTGGACATCGCTGGAAGAATGTCTTCTTCTCGCAAAAAGACAATCAAAACAAGCTGCCACATGGCGTGTGCTTCCAGTTCAGCTCCGATTTTAGCCGCACAACCCACTACATCCCCTGCTACAGAGGTACTTGTGTTTACGATCCACCATGCTAATGTGTCTTTGAGGCATTGCATACTATGAATGAACAGAGGAGACAGTATTCAGCACTTAGTGGAAAGACAGCAGGACTAAATGGGCTGTTTGTCTGTGCAGATCATCAGAGGAAGTTTGGGGAAGACTATGGATCCTGCCAAGCTGGGATTTCCAATTTCCTGACTGAGGTACTCACATGTTTTACCAGATTAGACACGCGTCACCTCGAGCTGGATCTGAAACAGGGTATTTGTTGTTGTTGCTGGTGTTGGTGTTGTTTTAGAGAAGGAAGCAAGTTTCATGTCGGATATTGGCTTGAAATTATTCACTAAAAAGTTTGTTTTAATCCTGAACTACAAAATTGCTTGAGATTATTAATAAAATGTTAAATAAAGGCAATTGTCCTGTTTCCGCTCTCTATCAATGCCATGCTCGTATGTCACGTATAAAGAATATGGCGATTACTGTCAGCTAGCAGGCGTGCTGTTATAGAAAAACAATCAACAGTTATCGTCTTCCCAATAACCACACAACCCAAGTTGTTTTATTTCTGTTATACTATCACAATATGCCAACGATTACTTTTTTTTTTTTGTCCATGAAACAAGATATTTAACAGTTATTCCACGAAATCAAGTCGTACATGAGCTGATAGCTGACGAGGCGCGTAGCACCGAGTTGTCTATAATCCATGTACGACAAGATTGAGTGGAATAACTGTTTTATTCCATCCACATTCACTGGATTTTGAGAAACAGAGCGTTTTTATTGGGGTTTTTTTGCAAATTTGATGAATAAAAACTTTATACAAAACGTCCGACCAAATCATTTCTGCTTAGAATGTAAACAAACTGGTGAAATGACAGGAGCAATTTGTGAAAAATGATATAAATTATTAAAAAAAGATATGTTCTTACCATCAAATACTTTTATTCCAGTGTTTTCTTCTTCTTCATCTTTAAGATTTTTTTTTGGTTGTTGGCAAACCAATTTAAAGGAGCATTACTGCCACCGACTGGGCTGGAGTGTGGAACAGGAGATACTGGGAGAAAAATAAAACAACTATATTATTTTAGTTATTTCTATTTGTTTTAAATACTTGATCATTTCTGGCGGGTTTTGTTTTTGAGTAGAGTTTTTATTTCGTCCTTGGTTGGTTCAGCAACACGCTCCGCCATTTTGTTTTTCTCTCCTCACGGTATATGCGCTGATATCCTAGTAGTACAGTAGCCAATCAGAGTGCGTGATTGCTCATATCCAGTGACTGCAGATCGAATAATTTCTGCTATCTCTTTGGTTATAACGGCTATAAACTCACCAGACTTCCCTCACCAGCCTGTCTTTTTTCTCTCTCTTAAAGTTAATAAGCCAAAAAAATGCATCGTTTGATTTTACCAAGAAACCACAAGTTACAGCTTTACCTCTGATTCAGAAAGTGCTGACAGTGAAGACTCATTCCATAAATGGAAAAAAAAAATCCTTACAGAGAACGTATTATAAAAGCTAACCATATCAACAATTACACACTTGTATGGATCATCCAACATAGAGGTCCTTGTGAAACAATAACAAGTACCGTAAGTGCGTGAATATCAACCTTCCACCCAGCCCTACTGTCCGAGCTGACCAATCAGAATCGAGAAAACAAGCCCGCTGTGTTCTAAATGAGAAACCTTTGAAACCTAATGTATTTATTTAACATCACATTTCATGTTCCATGTTTTGATGTCGATGTTGGTGTTGGTGTGCTTTGCAGGATCTGATGATAATGGGAGCTCCTGGTAGCTCTTACTGGACCGGCTCTGTTTTGGTCTACAACATGTCCAGTAAGGTGTTTGCTGCCTACGTGGATGATGATAACGTAGTGTTCTATGGTAGCTACCTCGGTAAGAAAGAGAACTCATTGTTTGGCTTACTTCCTTCACTGAACCTTCATCTCTAAACCATAACATAGAACATATCATGTTGTGTGAAGTGACATTTGATGAATGTACAGATACAATACACTGTATCATGATACTCAACATACATACAGTATACTCAACATGCACATGTATATTATGGATGTGGGCATGAGATAAATCCAGGGGTTAAATTGGGATTGGTTATGTGGGGGGGCTCTGCCTCGTACCCGCCCCTGCCCCCGCCGCCCTGCCCCAATATACTTTTTGGAAAATAACCCTCTAATTTGATAACCATATCATATTGCACAGAGATATACACCTTATCTGTGTGTTGTAGGCCTATGTGTGTCTTGTAGTGCCCCCCTACACATTATGGCAGTTTGAATGTAGATTGGTTGGCCAATGTAACAGATTGTACAGGTTGTTGTACATTGGTTTGAAGGAAATGATTAGTGGGGGGTCTGGGGGTCCTCCCCCAGAAGTTTTTTATTATCATACATGTTATTTGCTGAATTCTGGTGCATTTTAATAAGTTGTTAGCTGACTTTACAGAGGTAGGTTGAGCAATATCATGTTAAATCTTGTCACATGCCTACAGGTGAAAAATGTGAAGGAGAAATGTTCAGTGAGAAAATTTGAAGGCTTGCACAATCTTAAACCAAAACAGTTGATTTATTTTGGAGGATAATGTTTTTGCTAAACACATACTGTCTAAAAATAAAAACACAACATATTTAGATCAGTATTATTTTTTCCCCTCTTCAGTATTATTTGATATTTTGTTTTTAATAATAAAAAATATGATAATGATTATGTTCACTGTATTGTTAATATTATTATTAGTAGTTGTAACAGCAGTAGAAGTATGTGGCTATTTTGTAGCGCACTATCACTTCCAGAAAAAATTCTGATAAGCAACGAAAGCAGAGTTCATGCATAAGGGGAGACGGTGTACGGAGAAAATTATAAACAAGTCACAACACTGAAACACAAGCCCAAAAACCCTCAAACCACGACTTCTGATTTTTTTTTAAAGCGAGCTCACAAAAAAAGAAACCCCAAAGTCGCTTATAAAAAGCGGAATTGGCAACCCACGCAGTGTTCCAGAAACCAGAATCTCTGATCGCAAGTTCTGTTCTAAATAGCTTTGACAGGTCGTCTTGTTATCAGGAAAACTATGATCTATCTCATAAAAGTCATGGGTTTATTGATTAATAAAACGATATTTAATTATTCAGAACTGAAAATCGTGAAAAGGGTTTGTTGCTTTTGATGTGTGCGTGATCATATGCCATCCGCTCCGAGCTTATGTGCCGGGGCTCAGCCCCGGACAGCCCCGGCCCAATTTAACCCCTGGATAAATCCATTATAATCTAGACATATAGGCAAGGTTTGTCCAAGGTGGATGAAAATGTTACACAAAAGTGTGAATATTGTAATATCTATAGATAAATATTTATATTATATTATACAGATACACGTGTTTTAGTGTGAAATACGCCACTCGTATTTTTCATCTGAGCTCCATCCGGGACATGGAGAACCAAAACCAGGACGTAAATCTCTATCTGTCAGTCGTGAGGAAATTGATGAATTGTTTTGATAAATTTGGGGACTTTTTGTTTGTGAATGTGTCGATAATAAAAAGAAAATCACACGCTGGCTTGAAGATATGAAGTTTATCTTCTCGGGTTGAAAAACTCGCATTTTTCATACAAAATACATCACGGATCTGAGTGACACATTTAAGTAATATTGGCTGGTGTTGAGTGGCATTGAGTGGCGTTGGTGTTAGCTCATCTTTGACACATTCAGTATCGTGCTAGCTGAATGGAATATATCTGATAGACCACGAAAAAAAAGTCAGACAATATTATTATTATTATTATTATTATTATACATACGCATTCCTTTTGGGTGTTCAACGCATCATTCTCTTTCAAAATTCTCTCAGAATCTTCCATATTTTTTTAATGAAGCGAACCTGGCAGCCATGTTTGTTTACAAATTGTCCCAGTCAGTCACTCACTTGCTAGCGCGGAAGTTTTACGACTCTGACGTGTGACATCATGTCTTGACAACCATGCAATATCGTAAACCATCTCCAACCACTGGGTGGAGTGACGTAATACATGTAGGATAAGCGATATGCTAACAATATTGCATGCTATCAAACCACATGAATGAAACCTGCTAGAAGGGAATAGAGCACGTTTTTATTCCATCGAAAAAGTGTCCTGTATGGATAACAATCACTGATATTTCACTCCGATGACATCACTCCCAGTGTTTTCTTGCTGACTTGTCAAAATGGCGAATCGGTTCAAAATTAAAATTCTTTTGATTAACTTGTGTATTTTTTTGTCCGTATAATATAAAGAACATTACATGGTGGTGTGAAGATATGAAGTTTATCTTCTCATGTTGAAAGCTATATCATGAGTGAGTGAAATTAACAACTCAAAAATAAACTTATATGTATACAGTATGTACAGTGCCTTGAAAAAGTATTCATACCCCTTGAACTTTTTCACATTTTTCCACCTTACAACCACGAACTTAAAAGTTTTTTATTGAGATTTTATGTGATAGACAGCTGCAAGTCTTTTGTGGTATGTCTCTACCAGCTTTGCACATCTAGGCACTGAAATTTTTACCCATTCTTCTTTGCAAAATAGCTCAAGCTCAGCCAGATTGGATGGAGAGCGTCTGTGAACAGCAATTTTCAAGTCTTGCCACAGATGCTCAATGGGATTTAGGTCTGGACTTTGACTGGGCCATTCTAACACATGAATATTCTTTGATCTAAACCATTCCATTGTAGCTCTGGCTGTATGTTTAGGGTCATTGTCTTGCTGGAAGGTGAATCTCCTTCCCAGTCTCAAGTCTTTTGCAGCCTCCAACAGGTTTTCTTCCAGGATTGCCCTGTATTTAGCTCCGTCCATCTTCCCATCAACTCTGACCAGCTTCCCTGTCCCTGCTGAAGAAAAGCATCCCCATAGCATGATGCTGCCACCACCATGTTTCACAGTGGGGATGGTGTGTGCAGGGTGATGAGCAGTGTTAGTTTTCCGCCACAC
Organism: Neoarius graeffei; assembly: GCF_027579695.1. Lineage (NCBI taxonomy): Eukaryota > Metazoa > Chordata > Actinopteri > Siluriformes > Ariidae > Neoarius > Neoarius graeffei. The sequence goes on from NC_083577.1 coordinate 4,963,784, forward strand.
ATAGCGCTTTGCATTTAGGCCAAAAAGTTCAACTTTGGTCTCATCTGACCAAAGCACCTTCTTCCACATGTTTGCTGTGTCCCCTACATGGCTTCTTATGCCTGTCTTTCAACAATGGCTTTCTTCTTGCCACTCCTCCAAAAAGGCCAGATTTGTGGAGTGTACGACTTATAGTTGTCCTGTGCACAGATTCTCCCACCTGAGCTGTGGATTTCTGCAGCTCCTCCAGAGTGATCATGGGCCTCTTGGCTGCTTCTCTGACCAGTGCTCTCCTTGCTCGCTCTGTCAGTTTAGGTGGACAGCCATGGCTTGGTAGGTTTGCAGTTGTGCCATACTTTTTCCATTTTTGAATGATGGATTGAACAGTGCTTCTTGAGATGTTCAGAGCTTGGGATATTTTTTTATAACCTGCTTTAAACTTCTCCAGAACTTTATCCCTGACCTGTCTGGTGAGTTCTTTGTTCTTCATGATGCTGTTTGTTCTTCACTGTTCTCGAACAAACCACTGAGGCCTTCACAGAACAAGTGTATTTATGCTGAGAGTAAATTACACACAGTAGGACTCTATTAACTAATTAGACGACTTCTGAAGGCAATTGATTGCACTGGATTGTATTTAGAGGTATCAGAGGACAGGGGGCTGAATACTAATGCACACCACATTTTTCAGATTTGTATTTGTTTAAAATTTTGAAGACCATTTATCATTTTCGTTTCACTTCACAATTATGTGCTACTCTGTGTTGGTCTATCACATAAAATCTCAATAAAAAACTTTTAAGTTCGTGGTTGTAAGGTGGAAAAATGTGAAAAAGTTCAAGGGGTATGAATACTTTTGCAAGGCACTGTATAAGAAGTCAGAAGTAACTGAACCAAAAGCGCTGGACCTGATGTGATGAGTATGGCAAGACTTTCACAAGATTCAGTGAAAACTAACGAGCTTACTGTATAAAACGAGTCTTGTGAATGAACAGATTGCAAACAGGTGAGACTGATGAAGGAGCTCCAGGAAAGTGCTGGGGATTTATTATGCAAACTCATTAAAAAAAAAAACGGTAAACATAGAGCGGAGTTTCTGTTACAGTAAACAGGAAGTAGTCACATGTGTGCAGTTGTTGTGTGCTGCATATTAGTTTAGTGCACAGTGTGTATTTAGAGTGACTCCATGGTTATGTTTAGCCAGCGCTCTGTCACAGGTGTAGCTTAAAAATCACATGCTAGGCTCAAGTAGGAAACAAAACAGCACCTCATGTCAGTGTGATTTTCTTTCATTGCCTTTGTATATCTTTGTCTGGCACAGCAAACGTTTTTATTTCATTAAGTGTCACACGCTTTCATTATTGCGACTTCTTTTCCGTCTTTTCTGTTCTTAATAAATGGAAAAAGCAGTGTATATTTAGTTGTAAGTAGTGCTTTTTTTGCAATGTTGTCAGACTTTTTGGTACTCATGTATCAAAGAAAGCAGAAATATCCAAAAGAGTCTTACAAACAAATCTAGAAATTATTTTAATTTACCCTTAAATGCTCCATATGAGTCCGTTCTTGCCTGTGAAAGAAATTTGTTTACGATTCAAATTACAGCTCTATCATGAGCCAGGAAATGAAAATAATTTTTGGTTTACGTACATAGCTCAGGCCATGAACCCCAAAATATTTCTACAAATCATAATTTAATTAACTAGCAACAGGCAATGGGTGAATCAGATATCTGTTGTGCTCATATTTTGCCCAGAAACCTCACCGTCTTGGTTAAAAAGTACTAGCTAGCATAATGTAGTAACTTATTACAAGCTAGTTAAGTACACATATCAGGTGAAAATCCAAATCGCTTGAAACTGCACTCATTGAATTCAGAACTGAATGCAGAACAACAGACTTTTTACAGAATTAAAATACAACCCCGATTCCAAAAAAGTTGGGACAAAGTACAAATTGTAAATAAAAACGGAATGCAATAATTTACAAATCTCAAAAACTGATATTGTATTCACAATAGAACATAGACAACATATCAAATGTCGAAAGTGAGACATTTTGAAACTTCATGCCAAATATCGGCTCATTTGAAATTTCATGACAGCAGCACATCTCAAAAAAGTTGGGACAGGGGCAATAAGAGGCTGGAAAAGTTAAAGGTACAAAAAAGGAACAGCTGGAGGACCAAACTGCAACTCATTAGGTCAATTGGCAATAGGTCATTAACATGACTGGGTATAAAAAGAGCATCTTGGAGTGGCAGCGGCTCTCAGAAGTAAAGATGGGAAGAGGATCACCAATCCCCCTAATTCTGCGCCGACAAATAGTGGAGCAATATCAGAAAGGAGTTCGACAGTGTAAAATTGCAAAGAGTTTGAACATATCATCATCTACAGTGCATAATATCATCAAAAGATTCAGAGAATCTGGAAGAATCTCTGTGCGTAAGGGTCAAGGCCGGAAAACCATACTGGGTCCCCGTGATCTTCGGGCCCTTAGACGGCACTGCATCACATACAGGCATGCTTCTGTATTGGAAATCACAAAATGGGCTCAGGAATATTTCCAGAGAACATTATCTGTGAACACAATTCACCGTGCCGTCCGCCGTTGCCAGCTAAAACTCTATAGTTCAAAGAAGAAGCCGTATCTAAACATGATCCAGAAGCGCAGACGTCTTCTCTGGGCCAAGGCTCATTTAAAATGGACTGTGGCAAAGTGGAAAACTGTTCTGTGGTCAGACGAATCAAAATTTGAAGTTCTTTATGGAAATCAGGGACGCCGTGTCATTCGGACTAAAGAGGAGAAGGACGACCCGAGTTGTTATCGGCGCTCAGTTCAGAAGCCTGCATCTCTGATGGTATGGGGTTGCATTAGTGCGTGTGGCATGGGCAGCTTACACATCTGGAAAGACACCATCAATGCTGAAAGGTATATCCAGGTTCTAGAGCAACATATGCTCCCATCCAGACGACGTCTCTTTCAGGGAAGACCTTGCATTTTCCAACATGACAATGCCAAACCACATACTGCATCAATTACAGCATCATGGCTGCGTAGAAGAAGGGTCCGGGTACTGAACTGGCCAGCCTGCAGTCCAGATCTTTCACCCATAGAAAACATTTGGCGCATCATAAAACGGAAGATACGACAAAAAAGACCTAAGACAGTTGAGCAACTAGAATCCTACATTAGACAAGAATGGGTTAACATTCCTCTCCCTAAACTTGAGCAACTTGTCTCCTCAGTCCCCAGACGTTTACAGACTGTTGTAAAGAGAAAAGGGGATGTCTCACAGTGGGAAACATGGCCTTGTCCCAACTTTTTTGAGATGTGTTGTTGTCATGAAATTTAAAATCACCTAATTTTTCTCTTTAAATGATACATTTTCTCAGTTTAAACATTTGATATGTCATCTATGTTCTATTCTGAATAAAATATGGAATTTTGAAACTTCCACATCATTGCATTCCGTTTTTATTTACAATTTGTACTTTGTCCCAACTTTTTTGGAATCGGGGTTGTATGTTTATCCGTTCTTGAGCTATTACTAATCAAAGATTGAATAAATTTTTATTAAACAGCCGTAATATTCCTTCTGAGGATCACATGGTCCGAAACGGGCCTCATTAACCACTGAGATCAAATGTTTTTTCTTCCTAACTTTTCTATTTTTCACGATATTTACAAGGAAATTGGCAGGAACATAGATGGTTGTATACTGAATACAAAGTTTGAAAAATTAGTAAAAAACAAATTATGCAAATTAGTATTTAATTTGTATTAATTATGCTATTTAGGTAAAACCATTAAATCGGTACACTCTCCACTTCAAAGTTTCATCAAATTATTTTATTTGCGCAATATAAAGCTGATCTTAACTCTCATTTATACATCACAAAGAAGGAGAAATCAGTGTTAATTATAAAATATACATAAATCAGCACTGAATGTCTCACATCTACCATTCTCTATCAAAATAAAAAAGGAATAAAAGATTATTTCTAATCCCCTCTTTGTTATGGAATCAATTTTGTGCCAAAATGTTCATACAATACTTTTGAAATATCAAACCAAAACGACAAATCAAAATACAAAAAAAGAAAAAAAGTCAAGTTTTTTTAGACTGGCAAACAAATTATTCGTGTAATCGTGCAAAATATCAGTCTATTACTCTTCAGAAAGCTTTTATTTTTGTTCCGCGTCTTTCTCAGTTTTGTTTGACGTAATTTATTTTGGTTGCGATTCCAGCTTTCTCGTTTGCGCTCCCTGACTTTTTGCTTGCAGTTTTGGCACAAACTTCACGTGTGGGTGGGCTGTCCAGGAATGCATTCCCATTGGCTAACTTGTGTTTGGATTCTGGCGGCCTGTTTGACGAGTGACCGATCCACTGACGGTAAACAAGGATCGAGTGGACTTCAGTGGCGTCTATGATATTGAATTTACACTTTGTTGAATTAATTCAATATCATAGTCGCCACTGAAGTCCATTCGATCCTTGTTTACCGTCAATGGATCGGTCACTCGTCAAACAGTCTGCCAGAATCCGAGTAGGGAATGGCTGAGCGTAGCTGTCAGTCAAACACAAGTTAGCCAATGGGAATGCATTCCTGGACAGCCCACCCACACGTGAAGTTTGTGCCAAAACTGCAAGCAAAAAGTCAGGGAGCGCAAACGAGAAAGCTGGAATCGCAACCAAAATAAATTACGTCAAACAAAACTGAGAAAGACGCGGAACAAAAATAAAAGGTTTCTGAAGAGTAATAGACTGATATTTTGCACAATTACAAGAATAATTTGTTTGCCAGTCTAAAAAAATTGACTTTTTTTGTTTTTTTTGTATTTTGATTTGTCGTTTTTGTTTGATATTTCAAAAGTATTGTATGAACATTTTGGCACAAAATTGATTCCATACTTTGTGCTCTGTAGGCCTTTGTATTTCTCAGTACGGCCGACTAGTGTTTATATGAAAGAATATAAATGATTATTTCGATTAATATTCACAGCTTTCAAGGCGAACCTCGAAAAAACTGTCTGATCCACATCCAATAAACAATTCACATTAACTCAACTGAAATCGACACTCGCGCTTCTGACTTCTGTTTTTTTTTTAAATTTCATTCCGGCCACTAAGATCTCAATATTTTTCATCAAAACAACTCCAGTTATATTCTAAAATAGTTATTTATTTACATGAATCGGTTTGATTTGAAAAAAATAAGTAGGTAAAGCTCTGAAAACTCACTTCAGAGTCTCCCGTGAATCAGAACATCAAAACTAGCAGAGGGAAAATGTTGCTGAATCCTTCATCAGAAACAGTGAGAGCGAGAGAATCATCGCTATAAAAGTTATTATTCTCTCTCCATGTTTAACCATAAGGGGACTGCACACTAATCAATCCTCCCACTTATATTGTCCCTCAGATCGCACCTCTATAGATGTGTATAGATCAGCAGGAGGTGGGATTCGGTAGCATGCGCTAATAGTCGAGCATCGTTACACATCGCACTACTGTGACGTTTAAAAACATGCAAAGTGATGATTTGTTTTGCGAGAATTAATAAGGAGAAGGTAGGATTTGTTTTCTTTCTCTGGTTATTGAAACAGGAAATCTGCTCATCCCAAACTACTGATTTGTCCATCTATAGTGCCAGTCAAAAGTTTGTACACCCCTATTCTCCTCATTCATAGGTGTTTGTATTTTCTACATTGTAGAACAATCCTGAAGACATCAAATCTATGAAATAACATCTGGAACATATGGAATTATGTGGTAAACAACAAAAAAAAAGTGTTAAAAAATAAAATGTTTGATATTTTAGATTCTTTAGCGTATAGTGTTTCCCTTGATGACACTTTGCACACTATTATCATTCTCTTAACAAGCTTCATGAGGGAGTCACCTGGAATACTTTTCAATTAACAGCTGCGTCTCGTCAAAAGGTGATTAGTGGATGAGTTTCTTGCCTTCGTAATGCATTTGAGATCAAACAGTAAATAGCAAACAATAAAAATACTCTCTAAAAATAGCCCTATTCAACAACATATTATATCAAGAATCACTCGACTAAGTAAAGCGACATGACATCCATCATTACTTTAAGACGTGAAGAAGTGGCTTTTAATTCATAAAAAATAAAGAATCCTTGAATTAGAAGGTGTGTCCAGACTTTTCACTCGTACTGTACATATTTGGGAAAATTTAGAACATTGTGAACCTTTTATTTTTGAAAAGTGAAGCACGATCATGGAAGCTAACAGTACAGTGGTGCTTGAAAGTTTGTGAACCCTTTAGAATTTTCTATATTTCTGCATAAATGTGACCTAAAACATCATCAGATTTTCACACAAGTCCTAAAAGTAGATAAAGAGAACCCAGTTAAACAAATGAGACAAAAATATTATACTTGGTCATTTATTTATTGAGGGAAATGATCCAATATTACATATCTGTCAGTGGCAAAAGTATGTGAACCTCTAGGATTAGCAGTTAATTTGAAGGTGAAATTAGAGTCAGGTGTTTTCAATCAATGGGATGACAACCAGGTGTGAGTGGGCACCCTGTTTTATTTAAAGAACAGGGATCTATCAAAGTCTGATCTTCACAACACATGTTTGTGGAAGTGTATCATGGCACGAACAAAGGAGAATTCTGAGGACCTCAGAAAAAGCGTTGTTGATGCTCATCAGGCTGGAAAAGGTTACAAAACCATCTCTAAAGAGTTTGGACTCCACCAATCCACAGTCAGACAGATTGTGTACAAATGGAGGAAATTCAAGACCATTGTTATCCTCCCCAGGAGTGGTCGACCAACAAAGATCACTCCAAGAGCAAGGCGTGTAATAGTCAGCGAGGTCACAAAGGACCCTAGGGTAACTTCTAAGCAACTGAAGGCCTCTCTCACATTGGCTAATGTTAATGTTCGTGAGTCCACCATCAGGAGAACACTGAACAACAATGGTGTGCATGGCAGGGTTGCAAGGAGAAAGCCACTGCTCTCCAAAAAGAACATTGCTGCTCATCTGCAGTTTGCTAAAGATCATGTGGAAAAGCCAGAAGGCTACTGGAAAAATGTTTTGTGGACAGATGAGACCAAAATAGAACTTTTTGGTTTAAATGAGAAGCGTTATGTTTGGAGAAAGGAAAACACTGCATTCCAGCATAAGAACCTTATCCCATCTGTGAAACATGGTGGTGGTAGTATCATGGTTTGGGCCTGTTTTGCTGCATCTGGACCAGGACGGCTTGCCATCATTGATGGAACAATGAATTCTGAATTATACCAGTGAATTCTAAAGGAAAATGTCAGGACATCTGTCCATGAACTGAATCTCAAGAGAAGGTGGGTCATGCAGCAAGACAATGACCCTAAGCACACAAGTGGTTCTACCAAAGAATGGTTAAAGAAGAATAAAGTTAATGTTTTGGAATGGCCAAGTCAAAGTCCTGACCTTAATCCAATCAAAAAGTTGTGGAAGGACCTGAAGCGAGCAGTTCATGTGAGGAAACCCACCAACATCCCAGAGTTGAAGCTGTTCTGTATGGAGGAACGGGCTAAAATTCCTCCAAGCTGGTGTGCAGGACTGATCAACAGTTACCGCAAACGTTTAGTTGCAGTTATTGCTGCACAAGGGGGGTCACACCAGATACTGAAAGCAAAGGTTCACATACTTTTGCCACTCACAGATATGTAATATTGGATCATTTTCTTCAATAAATAAATGACCAAGTATAATATTTTTGTCTCATTTGTTTAACTGGGTTCTCTTTATCTACTTTTAGGACTTGTGTGAAAATCTGATGATGTTTTAGGTCATATTTATGTAGAAATATAGAAAATTCTAAAGGGTTCACAAACTTTCAAGCACCACTGTATAAACCGTGTTCTAGTTTCTTGTCCACATTGTTCTGCATCATATGGAAAATAAATGCACCGTTTGTTTTGTATTCTTCAGGTTACTCTGTAAGTGCTGGTCACTTTCGTCACCCGAACAGTATGGAGATTGTAGGTGGTGCGCCCCAACATAGCCAGACTGGCAACGTAAGTTTGTTTTGTTTGGTTGTTGTTTTTTTTTTAATTGGCATGTGATTCTATTCAAAGTGTAATTTGAGGTCCTGTGCCACACAAGATAAAGGTTTTCTCGAAATACTTGAGATCAGCTTTTCTAGGATTTGAACACAACCATTCTGGGGAATGATGACCGTTAAATCCTGTATCGCACATTCACAACATCACACTTTCTACTTATAACTCTTGCTCATGAGATAATGACATGAGGTGGCGTATCATTTTTTTTTCCCCTCAACTGTTTAGTGGAAAGATATTTCTGGAGGTAACGACTGTGCTGAGAGTCGGACTTGGAGAATATAATGTGATAAATAATAGCAGTGGGATTTTCACTCAGTGTCCTCATCGCTAGCTGAAGTTATTACACAGAGACGTCATCCAGGCAGTGCGCAGGGCCGTGTCCGTCTTCCTGTAGACCATTACATCACGTCCGTCTGAGCACAGAAAGGAAGCAGATTGTTATTCTGAAGTTTTACAGTCTCCTGTAAAAATAAATACATATTTATTTGTTATTAAATATATAAACAAACAGGACTGTGTCTGACAGTCAGAGTAAATCTGTGGCACAGTGAAGGAGAGCAGGGAACTGTAACGTTAATGATCATCAGTGGATCTGATCCAGACTGAGTTGTCTAGAATGAAGGTTTGTTAACCCTTTGACGCAAAACATATGCACACCCCTTCTAATGCACAACATGGGTCAAAAGTGACCCGCATTCATTTTCCAGGTTATTTCATGCTGACTGAGTTTTTCTTTGCTCTATCTTTTGAAATCAATTTATTTTATGATTGAATATTCCAAGTATTCTTTAAATATCTTGTTTTTAATTACCACAAATCATTAATTTAATTTTTTCTTTCCTACTTTATGAACAAAAATACTTTTTATATTCCTACACATGGGTCATCCAAGTGTGATTTAAAATTAAATGTCTTAATCCTATAATAATAATTTGTTTCAAGTAATTACTTTAGCAGTGAATGGGGCCAGTTATTTATTTATTAACTATGTCGTTAGCTAAGCCAACTACAATGAAATTAGCTAACTAAAGTAGAATATGTTAACAGCTCGGTAGCTAATAGTAATTACTGTAACTTTCTGACAAGTAATCTACTCACTCTCAAGGGAACCGAAACATCATCCATTTTTTCTAAGGTAATGTTCGAACAATTGAAAAACATTACTTGCATGTATTAGATGGGCAAAGGGCGCTGTAACGGCCAAAGTAGAGTTCATATAGATGTGAATTACAATTTATGTTACATGGTATATATAATTTCATTTGAGTGTGTAATTTCATATAAGTAGTTTATGTCATGATTAAGATGATGAATAATATGTGACAAGGTTAAAAGAATTAGAATCAGAATTCATATGTTAAGAATTAGAACTGTCTCACGCTTCTTAAGAATTCATATGTGAAGAATTAGAACAAGAATTAGAACTGTCTCACACTTCTCAAGAATTAGAATTAGAAGTCATTCAGCTATATAAGAACGGTCTCGCGCTTCTCAGGGTAGATCTCGAGAAGCCGTGGAAGCGAACAGTTTTTCTTACCTGACACTCTGACTCTCTGATATTGACTCACCGACTCTCTGTATCTTAGAACCTTTGTAATAGTTAAACGAGGATTAAAGTTCAACTTTCAAGACGTTTCAAGTGGATTTATTACAAGGCACAGGGACACTGAGAGTGGAAACAGTTACTTTGGGACAGAGACTTCGTCAGCGTAAGCTATAGCACTTTTCTCAAGGTCTCACTACGAACGAGCCTCTACATTAGTAAGAAAAACTTGCTTGACATCGGATTACAAAACGCTGGAGAGGTTCGCTGAAACTGGAAAGAAGATTCATCGAGGGATTTACCGAGGGACTTCTGAACTTTCGCGATCGCGCGCTACACTCGTGGCTGGTGATTGACAAGTGGACGTGGCTGCAACGTGACTGTCGCAAGTGGAATCGGAACGAAAAACCGGACCGACGTTCAAAGCAACCATGACGGATGAAGAAGAAAAGACGGTAAGCCTTCCGAGGGAAAAACGTCAGCGTAAACCAACACAACGGTCATTGGAAAATAGTCTGCAGACAAGAATTGACTCCAGAAGAGCAAAGCTAAAGAAACTGACTGAGAAAAAAAAATGAATTGCGTGAGTTGATGTATGATGATGCAAACGTGGAAAATATAACAAAGGAATTGTTAACCGAGTATGAAGAGCTGATAGAAGAATTCAGTAAGATAAATGCTGATGTCAAAGACCTGTACAGTCAACTTGGATACATAGAGAATATGAATACAGATCAAAGTGATTGGTTTCAGCCAAGATATGATAAGCAATGCAATTTTGTGCAAGAGGTTAGATCATGGATACAGGATGCAACGCATCGCATAGAAGAGTCTGAAAGAGTGAACAATGAGGTAAATCCTGAAGATAGCATTTCAGTTACATCCAGAAAGAGTAAAAAGACCAAGTCTGTCTCTTCTGCTTCTGTAGCATCATCGGTTCGCTCTGAGCGCTTAAAAGTTGAAATGGAGAAAGCCGCTTTGTTAACCGAGACAGCTGTGTTGAAACAGAAAAGGGCTTTGGAAAAGCAGGAGCTACGGCTCAAAGCTGAAAAGGAAGAGCAGGAGCTACGGCTCAAAGCTGAAAAGGAAGAGCAGGAGCTACGGCTCAAAGCTGAAAAGGAAGAGTTGGAGTTACAAGCAAAGCTCGCTGCATCGAATGCAAGATTAGCTGTGTTAAGAAAATATGGAGGCTCAGATGTGTCAAGCGGCTCTAAAGGCAGTAGGGTGGATTCACTGAGGGCTACACGGAGACAACATGTCAGCTGCAATAGGAACAGTGGGGCTAGTAATGTATCTCAGCATAGCCATAGTAGTGGAATAGCTGCCGATGCAACGCCTGTTGTGCGACAAGAGCCTGTTACTTCAAAGGGCAATTCTGCAAACACAGACAACCTGGCTTCTGTCATGCAACGCCAAAATGAGATAACTGAGAGTCTAATAAAGCAACAAAAGCTATCTACATTGCCTTCGCCGAATATTCCAGTTTTTAAAGGAGATCCAATGGAATACCATCTATTCATGAGAGCTTTCGAGCATCGCATAGAAAGCAAGACTGAAAACAGCAAAGACCGGCTTTATTATTTGGAACAGCACACATGTGGTCAGCCTAATGACTTAGTGCGCAGCTGTCTTCATATGGACCCTGAACGGGGCTACCCTCAAGCCAAGAAATTATTAAAGGAGCGCTTTGGTGACAAATATAAGATCTCGATGGCATACCTGGACAAGGCTTTAAATTGGCCTACTATCAAGTCAGACGACGCTAAGGCACTTGAAGCATATGCTCTGTTTCTGATCAACTGTAACAATGCAATGTCGGATCTAGAGTACTTGGATGAGATGGAGAATGCTGCGAACATGCGCACAGTCATCTCCAAGCTCCCATACAGGCTGAGGGAGAAATTCAGGAGCGTCGCCATTGACATTCAGAAGAAAGATCGGCGAACAAAGTTCCAAGACGTGGTGTCATTTGTAACCAAACAGGCTGAAATGGCAGCACACCCTGTGTTTGGTGAAATCTCAGGTCAAACAAAGCGCCAACCTGAAAAACCAGCTGGCAAGAAAACCATCATAACGCTAGCCACTGAAGCTAAAGAGCAGAAAGTAGTGAAAGATGTTGCTGGTGCCGAGAACAAGAAAGCTAAAGAGAAGAAACCAAACATGAACATGGCTTTCGTGAAACCGTGCATCTTCTGTCAGGGAGAGCATACCATGGAACAGTGCAAGAAACTTCAAAAAAAGCTGCACAAAGAAAAATTGGAATTCCTTAAGAGTAAAGGACTCTGCTACAGCTGTCTTATAGGAGGACACATGAGCAGTGCCTGTGAAGAAAAGAAGAGCTGTGAGATGTGTTCAGCTAAACACCCTACACTGTTACACATAAAGCAGAAACCTAAAGACATAACAAAAGAAGACACTTCAAGGGAGGAACCAAAAAAGGAGTCTTTACAGGAAGAACAAACTGTGGTCAGTGGATTCGTGGATGCAGGGGAAACTTGCTCTCAGATGGGGGCTGGGGGTGTAGGAACCGTCCTCGCCATTGTTCCGGTGAGAGTGAAGGCAAAGAAAGGCAACAAGGTGCTGACCTGTTATGCGTTTCTGGATCCAGGGAGCAACGCCTCCTTTTGCACTAACAAGCTAGCCAACAGCCTTAACCTGCAAGGAAAAAATGTGAACATCCTACTTACTACTATGGGAGACCAAAAGACTGTCTCGTGCAAGGTGTTGCCAGACCTAGAAGTCAGCAGTCTGGAGGGGGATGACTTTGTCGGGCTCACTGGTGTGTTTACACAAAGGGCCATACCTGCTAGTCAGGAGAATATCCCAACCCAAGAGGACGTGGATAGGTGGCCACACTTACGAGGTGTACGAATTCCATTGATCAAGGCAGATATCGATCTTCTTATTGGGACTGATGTCGCAAAGGCTTTAGAGCCAAAAGAGGTAATCTGCAGCGTGAAAGATGGACCGTATGCAGTACGTACAGTCTTGGGATGGACAGTGAACGGGCCGCTGCGTGAGAACATCGGAAGCTGGTCAAAGGACGGATACCCACAGATCCAAATTAATCGGATATCGGTGGCTCGACTTGAAGAATTGTGGACCCAGCAATTCAAATATGATTTTCCCGAGAATGCTCAAGGAGAGCAGCTTGAGATGTCAAAGGAAGATCAACTGTTTATGGACAGAGTCACCACATCCACAAAACTGGTTGACGGTCACTACTCTATTGGATTGCCATTGAAGAACAAAGATGTGAAAATGCCTAACAATAGAGCAATGACAGAGCAACGAGCGCTCAACATGAAAAAGAAGCTTCAGAGAAACCAGACGTTCCGAGAGGAATACGTCAGCTTCATGAACCAGGTCATAGCCAAGGGATACGCCGTCAAGGTCCCAGACGAAGAGCTTAACAGGAGTGATGGAAAGGTGTGGTTTATTCCACATCATGCTGTCTACCACCCCAAGAAGCATAAACTTCGAGTGGTATTCGACTGCGGTGCTTCATATCAGGGAACCACACTTAACGAGCAACTACTGCAAGGGCCTGACATGACAAGCAGTCTGGTTGGAGTCTTAACACGATTTCGTCAGGAGCCAATCGCAGTTATGGCAGATGTGGAGGCCATGTTCCACCAGGTCAAGGTCCCATCTGAAGACGCAGACCTTCTCAGGTTTTTATGGTGGCCTGACGGGGATATCTCAAAGGAGCTGCAGGAGTACAGAATGGAGGTACACTTGTTCGGAGCCACCTCTTCACCCAGCTGTGCGAACTATGCGCTGAGAAGATGTGCCGAGGACAACAGGAGTACTTTTGATGCAGCAGCTGTGGAGACAGTGTTGAACAATTTTTACGTCGACGATTGTCTAAAATCAGTTAACTCAGAACAGGAAGCGATCAAGTTACTCCACGACTTGACGGCCATTTGTCAAACAGGAGGCTTTAGACTGACAAAATGGACGACCAACAGTCGAAACGTGCTGTTAACCATTCCGCTTGAGGACCGAGCAACAGAAGTCAAAGATCTTGATCTCGACCAGGACTCACTCGCCATCAAGAGAGCCTTGGGAGTACAATGGTGCATCCGGTCAGATAATTTCAAGTTTCAGGTGAACATCGAGCAGAAGCCTTTTACCAGGAGAGGAATCCTGTCTACAATGAGCTCTGTCTATGATCCACTAGGAATGTTGTCACCAGTCATACTACCTGCTAGAAACATCTTGCAAGAATTGTGTAGACTAAGAACAGCCTGGGATGACACTGTGCCAGAACACCTCGCACAACAATGGACCAAGTGGACTGAAGAACTCCAACAGCTCACTGACTTTCGAGTAACACGATGCTTTAAGCCACCTGGATTTGGCAAAACTGTGCAAGCTCAACTGCATCATTTTTGTGACGCATGTGAAATAGGCTATGGTACTGTCACGTACTTAGTCCAGAAGAATAGCAGCAACCAAGTACACTGTTCATTCGTCTTGGGGAAGGCGAGGGTCGCCCCTCTGAAACCAACTACCATCCCGCGGTTGGAGCTGACGGCGGCTGCCTTAGCTGTGAAGGTGGATGTCATGCTGAAGAAAGAGCTTCAGTTGCCGCTATCAGATTCCAAGTTTTGGACAGACAGTACTGCCGTACTCAAGTACATAGCCAATGAGAACATCAGATTTAAAACATTTGTGGCAAACAGGATCGCCACAATTCTGCAAGCATCAAAGGTGCATCAATGGAGCTATGTCAACACTCAGTTGAATCCTGCCGATTATGCCTCGAGGGGTCAAAGGGTGAACGCCTTCATGAGGAATGACGTCTGGATTGCCGGTCCCAGCTTCCTCAGTAAACCAGAAAGGGAGTGGCCAGACGAACCCAATCACCTAGAAGAGCTCACGGCTGAGGACCCTGAGGTGAAGAAAGGCGTGCTGGTTAACGCTACCACAGTAGAAAGCACTGATGCAATGCAGCAGCTAATCCAATACTACTCTTCATGGGTACGTCTCAAGAAGGCTGTGGCGTGGTTCACGCAACTCAAGCGAACCCTGGTGAACCTGTCTAGGAAGAGAAAAGAGTTGAAAGGATTGTACAGGGATGAACAACAGCTGAACAAAGAGATGTTGAGCTACAAAAAGGGTCTCAAACATACGTACTTGACTGTGGATGACCTGCAAAAAGCAGAGATCGCTATTATTAGCCATTGTCAAAACGATAACTTCCAAGAGGAAATATCTGCTCTTCGGAGAAAGGACTCCATTAAGAAGAGTAGTCGAATCTTCAGACTCAGTCCGCAACTGGAAGAGGGAATCCTTCGCGTTGGAGGGAGGCTCAGTCGAGCATCCATGCCAGCAGAAGCCAAGCATCCAATGATCATCCCTAAGAACCATCACGTGGCGGACTTGATTCTCCAGGATGCGCACGAGCGTTTAGGACACAGTGGACGTAATCATGTCTTGTCTCACGCACACCAAAGGTACTGGATCATTGACGCTCCCTCATCAATCAGAAGAATGCTGTCTCGGTGTATTACCTGTCGAAAACAACATGGTGCATCAGGCACACAAATGATGGCAGACCTACCAAGAAACAGAGTTCTACCAAATGAACCACCCTTTACCAGAACTGGTGTGGATCTATTCGGGCCATTCAGCGTCAAGCGGGGAAGAGTGTCTGTAAAAAGATATGGGGTGATATTCACCTGCCTTGCATGTCGTGCGGTCCACATAGAAATGGCAACATCATTGGAAACCGACTCCTTTATTCAAGCTCTGCGGCGCTTCATTGCGAGAAGGGGTCAAGTGAAGGAAATGAGATCCGACAAAGGGACCAACTTCGTTGGAGCCGACCACGAGCTGAGAAAGGCAATAAAGGCATGGAATACTTCACAAATCGAGAACAGCTTGCTCCAACGTGACATCACTTGGTTATTCAATCCACCATCTGGATCCCACCACGGAGGGGTGTGGGAAAGAATCATCCGCTCCATCAGGAAGATCATGGATGCCACTTTGAGAGAACAAAGCTTGGACGAGGAAGGTCTTCAAACGTTCTTCTGTGAATGTGAAGCCATCTTGAATAGTAGGCCTATCACTACGCCTTCTAATGACATTAATGACTTGGAAGCCCTTACCCCACAGCACTTACTCTTGCTCAAGACTAACCCCAACCTACCACCGGGTGTCTTTGATAAGGATGATACTTACGCACGCAAGAGATGGAGGCAAGTCCAATACATGAGTGATCTGTTCTGGAAACGCTGGACCAAAGAATATCTGCCTCAACTCCAGAAAAGACAGAAATGGAACAGTCCAGCGCGCAACTTCATCCCGGGAGATATAGTCTTGATCGTCGATGAATCAGCCCCTAGAGGATCATGGCTAATGGGAAGAATCGTGAAGACTGTGGAGGACGAACATGGAGTCGTCCGCAAGGTTCGAGTCAAGACGAAGATGAATGAACTTGAGCGGCCGATCACCAAACTCTGCCTGCTTCAAGAAGCAGAATGAAAAGGACTGTTAAGTACATTCAATGTTGTAATTGTTTCTAGGATAGAAAGCAATTAGGGGCCGGGTATGTAACGGCCAAAGTAGAGTTCATATAGATGTGAATTACAATTTATGTTACATGGTATATATAATTTCATTTGAGTGTGTAATTTCATATAAGTAGTTTATGTCATGATTAAGATGATGAATAATATGTGACAAGGTTAAAAGAATTAGAATCAGAATTCATATGTTAAGAATTAGAACTGCCTCACGCTTCTTAAGAATTCATATGTGAAGAATTAGAACAAGAATTAGAACTGTCTCACACTTCTCAAGAATTAGAATTAGAAGTCATTCAGCTATATAAGAACGGTCTCGCGCTTCTCAGGGTAGATCTCGAGAAGCCGTGGAAGCGAACAGTTTTTCTTACCTGACACTCTGACTCTCTGACTCTCTGATATTGACTCACCGACTCTCTGTATCTTAGAACCTTTGTAATAGTTAAACGAGGATTAAAGTTCAACTTTCAAGACGTTTCAAGTGGATTTATTACAAGGCACAGGGACACTGAGAGTGGAAACAGTTACTTTGGGACAGAGACTTCGTCAGCGTAAGCTATAGCACTTTTCTCAAGGTCTCACTACGAACGAGCCTCTACAGGCGCCGTGCTGAGCTGTGAAATGTCTGACACAAGCACAATTCACAGTTCCCACCAAACGCTGGAGTAAATGCATGCGGGTCGGTTCTGACCCATGCGTGTAAACTTGATGTAGAATTACAAAAGCTGTGCTTGTTCATAACTTAAGAAAGGAAAAATAAAAATGATGATTTGTGCTAAACAAAAACAAGATATTTACTGCATATTTGGAAAAGTAAATGACAAAATGAATTTATTTCAAAAGTAGATCATAGAAACACTCAGCCGTACATGAAATAACCTGGAAAATGAATGCAGGTCGTTTTTGACCCATGTTGTGCATTAGAAGGGTAGTGATACAAAAAGGGTTTTTATTCAAAAAGTAAGAAAGGAAAAAATAAAATAAGGATGTATGATGATCAAAAACAAGTTAATTGAGGAACACCTTGAATACTGAATGATGGAATTAATTTATTGCAAAGATATAGAAGATAAAAACTCAGCCGGGTCACTTTTGACCCATGTTTTGCATCAAAGGGTTAAAGTTCTGAGTAAAGTTGCGTTTGTTTTGTGCAGGTTTACATCTTCACAGTGGAAGGCAACACTCTGAAAATCCTGAATGAAACGAGCGGCTCTCAGGTGAGTACAACTACAGAAAAAAACATTCTCATCAGTGACAACAACAACAACAAAATATAATGATAATATTTTATATGCACGTAAAATAAAAACAAAAATTTTAAAACCAGATAACAACAGCAGCTGCAGCAGCAACAACAAAAACAACAACAAAGCAGAATGATGATATTTATACTGCATATAAAATAAAAAACAAAAACTTTAAAGTTAAATAATAATAATAATAATAATAATAATAATAATAATAATAAAAACATTAAAAAAGTTATTTTAATAGGCATAAAAATTAAAACTAAGTAAAAACAAGAAAAAGAAGAACAAATTATTATTATTATTATTATTATTATTATTATTATTATTGATGAATCGTCTCTAATAAAATTGATAATGATAAAAATTCTAAGTTTACATGAATCCAAAATATTTTGCATGCACAGCTGGAAGGTCAGTGGGTTGAGTTCACACCTGCAGCAAGTTACAGATCAGAGAATCCAGCTGTTCACTGTGTTCACATACTAATCCTGAGTTACAGCTAAATCTAATCAAGTGTTCCTCGGCCCATGAAGTACATTTCATCAAAATGCGTTCACTACTTTTTGAGTTATTTTGGGAACAGACAAACAAACAAGCAGACAAACAAATGGAGGCGAAAACATAAAATTAAAACCATAATTACATAAAAGCAAAAAAAAAAAATCAAATATATAAAACATAAAATTTATGAAATAATAACGACTAAAGAGAAACTTAATTTTGAAACTATACAAATTCTCTCTCTCTCTCTCTCTCTCTCTCTCCTAGCTGGGCTCATACTACGGAGCGAGTGTGTGTGCGGTGGACCTGAATTCTGACGGACTCTCCGACCTTCTGGTTGGGGCGCCGTTATTCAGCACCGTGAGAGAGGAGGGTCGTGTTTACATCTACATTAACCAGGGCTGGGTGAGAACCGATACCTCTCCATGTCTTCAGAGCAGCAGCATTACTTCCTGTGTGATCTCAACCCCCTGTGAGAGGGAGAAATGACTCACTGAGTGTTTCGTACTGTCCTTTCACACAGTTCCTACAATGAGAGAATACACATTCTTCTGCGTTTGCAGTTACTGCTTTGACAGAGGCGTTTATCCTAAACACCTTCAGGCAGAACACAGTGAAGACCCGGGGTCTGAAAACTTTCAGCACCGGGGTCTGAAAACTCAGAACTTTAACCAGCAGAAATACTGACGTGACTTTTGAACTCGAGTTGTCGACTCTGACTGTCGTAGGATTTAATCCTCCGTTCAGTGACTGCTGCTGCGACGTCAGCGTGACTTTCTATCAGTGGGTGACAAATTAATGGAAAAAAATCCCCAAAACGTTAGCTCCGTTTCCTGTTCAGTGCATTTGCGAGAATGCTGTTCATCTCTCGATTGTTGATTTGGTCCAACAAACAAACAGAGATAATAACCAGTGGATGCACTGCATAAATATTTCAAACTACTGATTTATACAGTATAATAATCAACTGGTATACTGACCGCGACTCCATGTTCTCCATCCTCAGCTGACTTTTATGACATTATATACAAAATGACTCTGCAGTTATTACTCATATTGCAAATATTGCTCATATACAAATGCTACTACAAAAATAATTTCTTATTATAAGTCAGAATATTAATTGACTATATTTATAAGGCACTACAGCAAAGGTGATACTGTAGTGATGCATAAATACAGGCTTAACCCATTCGTAATACTCGTTGTCATGGTTACGTATTATTCTACATACAGGACACGTTTTCGATGGAATAAAACGTGTTCTATTCCCTTCTAGCGGGTTTCATCGATTTGGTTTGATAGCATGCAGTATCGTTAGCATATCGCTTATCCTATGTGTATTGGAGAATGAGTGTTGAATATGGTTTACGATACTGCATGGTTGTCAAGACAACTTGACAATGTCACACGTCGGAGGCGTAAAACTCCCGTGCTAGCGTTTGAGCGACAATTACATTAATGGCATTTAGTAGACACTCTTATCCAGAACGATGTACAACATACCCAGAGCAGCCTGGGGTTAGGTACCTTGCTCAAAGGCACTTCAGCCATTCCTGCTGGTCCAGGGAATCAAACCAGCAACCTTTTGGTCTCAAAGCTGCTTCTCTAACCATTAGGCCATGGCTTCCCCTGCTGTATTTTGTCCAAGCATACCGTACTTTAGTAATGTGGCGTGGCCTAATGGTTCGAGGAGCAGCTCTGGGAGCAAAAGGTCTCTGGTTCAATTCCCTGAACCAACAGAATTGATCGATGTGCCCTTGAGCAAAGCACCGGACCCCTGACTGCTGCTCTGAGTATGCTGTACATCGCTCTGGATAAGATAAGAGCGTCTGCTCAGTGCTTGTAATGCAACGATGTGTTTTATTGACTGAGGCCGGGTGTTATTTTATTTTATGTATTATTAAAGAGCTGATGAATTGAATCAGGTGTGTTTTAGCAGACAAAGACGATGAGATTACGCCTGACTGAGTAACGAAGCTTCTTATTTAAAGAGTTAATGTAAACTCAACTCAGAGTTTGAACTCAGACGCCTGCTTTGATCGCGACGTTCAAGGCCGTACTGACAGAACAGACGTCACGCTTCCCAGGATCGGAGTTAAATCTTAACCAGCTCTGACATTTGTTTGGACTACTCGACCTTTTTTTTAACAACGGTTTGGCCAAAAATCAATCGTACACGGTTTTACCTCAAATCTTGCTGATCAGCACAGATCTCTTTTACGTCCAGTTGCTCTTCAGTTTCGCAAAGGAGTTATGATGCCCATGGAGCCACAAACCAATTGGGGCGTATCAAGCTTTCCAAAAGTGGGGGTGTTCTGGAATGGGGAAGCCATACCATTAGAAATCGGTTCATGGCTATATACACGCCCGGCGTGTACACTGTGATGTACTGTCAATGACCGATATGGAACTTTTTCATACCCGTGGTCCATGGATGCAAATGAAAGGGAGGACAGCAGAAAGCCTATAAATCCAGTTGACTCCAGCCAAGTTCTGCATTTCATGCAGAGATCTAGCTATCATGTTGGGTTTTGGTGTTGTTACTGCCAGGGCTATGTAATTATTCAGTAAGTGAAGGCAAAAAGTATTGAGTGATAATTCTAGGTAACAGGATACTGTTCTATAACAGAGATGTCAGTATTGCTGCCTACACTGGTATACACTGATATAAACAAAACCAAAAACTTCACATAGCCCAAGAAGTCATACACAGTGTATAGATCATACACCATCATGCATAACAGTTTGGACTGGGATGGCTTTGTGTGAGCAGGAGGCATGGCTAATCAGTTCATGTTGGAGAAGCGCAGCATCCTGGAAGGACCTCTTTAGTATAGCATTCAAATAAGACGGGGCAGTTCCTGCTTTTAATGTCTTTAATTATTCAAACTCGTGTACAAAACTTGTTTGCATCATGCATTACATCAGGTTTAATGCATAAAATTTGAAAATGATGCAATAGACTACACATACAACAAACACTTAATGGCCAAATAACATTACTGTACAACAATTATTGAACATTCATTCGATTTGAAATGCCTTTAAATCTCAATTGAAAAACTCTTCTAAAAAGTGATAAGCAGTTATAATGCATGAAAAGTAGAACAAACACACACACTCGTAATAAAAAATTTGCCTCAACTGACTTTACAACTAGTAACTACTATTAACACAATCTTTTAGGGCATGGCGCCTGGGACAACTGTTTGAACGACGGCATCGCAAGCGCTTTGAGAAGGGTCTGTCTGCAGAGCCGGGCACAGTAGGCACCGCATGCGACGTCAAACGTGGAACGGTGAATCAGGAGCGGTAAAACTGGTGTCGGCTCTGCAGACAGATACTGTATTATTGAGCGCTTTCGGCACGCTACGCAAACTGGCTATTATATTCACGCAACTGCTGATTGGCCGGGTGAGAAAATCTGTTTTGAGTCCGTTGCGTGGCTGTTTTTTGTCTAACGTTATGGCAATAGTTTACTTCCTTGTTACACATTTTATAGTAGCTGTATAATTTTCATAATGATGTCATTTTAATCTGACAAAAGTGCGGGGGATGAAATTGTGTTTCAACAAAAGTGGGGGGGATGAAACGTACGCATCCCCCGCGGGTGATACGCCCCTGAAACCAATCAGTGTCTATCTCACCCACAAATTATTTATAATCATATGATCTGTTTGCACCCAGATGAGGGTGTGTTCTCTTTTTGGTTCCTCTTCAGGTTTCTCAACAAACAGTCTGCTTAAAGACATCTAAAACCTTGAGAGCAGCTAGTAATAGGGGTCATTTTCTCTCACATACTGAATGCTTTGGATTTCTACATACATGCTGTCAGGAAACAGACTTGCGTCTAATCAATTCAGTTTGTAATCAGATCCCGACTTCCTTAATGCTCTTGAACTGCAGTCAGAATGAAATGTTTGAATGTGATTTTTCCAGTGATGAACCGTTACTAAATATATTACGTTCATTGCGTCTTCTTCTTAAATCAAAATAATTAGTTTTTCTTTTGTTTCAGACATGTAAAAGCTTTTTTACCTTTACCTGACATGTTTCGACGGTGTAACTTCCGTCTTCATCAGAGGGTCACCCGGATGTTGGTGTGTGACGTGCCTTTATAATCAGCTGATGTTGTGGAGGCGTGACCTCCCTGCCAATATTGACAGGTCGGTCACGCCTCCCGCTGGTCGGTCGGGACCCACTCTCCGCCATAATGTGCGGCTTCTTCATGGAACACCTTGAAAGAGAGGCTATTACATCTGCCCCAGAAGAATGCAGGCCCACATTATGGAGGAGGTATGTAGATGACATCCTGGAGAAAGTAAAAGTCGGACGCACCCAACAATTGACAGATCACCTCAACTCTATAGACGACACCGGCAACATAAAATTCACGCACGAAGAGGAAACAGAAAAATCAATAGCGTTTTTGGACATAAAAATTCACCACACAGACGACGGAGACATCAAAATAACAATCTACAGAAAACCGACACACACTGATCAATATCTGCTCTGGACGTCCGAACACCCCATCGCACACAAACTGTCAGTTGTCAGAACACTCTACGAACGTGCACCAATCATAACCGACCCCACAGAACGTGCAACAGAAGAACAACACATACGGCAAGCTCTGATCACATGTCAATATCCACCATGGGCCATACACAAAGGCGCACAACAAGTGAAAACAAAAGAAAAGACGCAGGAAAAAGGAAGAAAACAGACAACCCAAAAACAGGAAAGTAAAGCAGTAGTGACTCTACCGTATGTCAGAGGAGTCACAGAACAAATCCAAAGAGCCATGAAAAAACACAACATACAAACACCCGTGAAACCACACACCAAACTACGACAGCTACTAGTTCACCCTAAGGACAAAATCGACCAAAACAGTAAATGTAATGTCATATATGAAATACCATGCCTGTCATGCAATAAAACCTACATTGGGGAGACAGGAAGGAGTTTTAGCATACGAAAAAAGGAACATAAAAAAGAATGTGAAAAAGAAACAGAACAGAGACAAACAAGAGCAATAAAAGAAAAGGCTATGCAAGAGAACCTGAAATCAGCAATAACAGACCACTGCAGAAGGGAAAATCATATAATGGACTGGGACAATGCTCAGATCATACAGCAAGAGAACAACAGATACCACCGTTGGATCAAGGAGTCAATAGAAATCAGAAAGCGGAGCCCAAGAACAATAAACAGGGATGAGGGGGCGTACATGCTCTCCCACACCTGGAGCGCCGTCCTGAGGGGGCAACACTGACAGCGGGAGGCGTGACCGACCTGTCAATATTGGCAGGGAGGTCACGCCTCCACAACATCAGCTGATTATAAAGGCACGTCACACACCAACATCCGGGTGACCCTCTGATGAAGACGGAAGTTACACCGTCGAAACATGTCAGGTAAAGGTAAAAAAGCTTTTACATGTCTGAAACAAAAGAAAAACTAATTATTATGAACCGTTACTATTAGAGCTGGGACTTCAGCTCAGGTGAAACTTAGCAACCAGAAAAGCAACAGGGTAAAGGACTTTGTAAGGGATTAGCGTCAGGCTGCCAGGTCGCTCCGTTGTGTGTAGCTGTTGATGTTGATTTTAAAAGGAACTCAGTAAATTACACAGGGAAATGAATCCTTAAGACCAGGGCTTAATTTGAGCCAGAACATGACGGAACAAGATCCGTAACCTCCGTCGTCGGATCCGGCAGCTATTTTCATTTCATTCGATGTTCCGGCAGCTATTTAAATGGATCAGATCACCTCCGTGACCATCACAAAGGGAAAAAAAATCAAACAATAAATTAAATAAATAAGTAAATAAAAATTTGTTTAGTGTTCGGTTTTGATTTTGATATCTGTTGTTGATTTCTCTCCTATGACATCCACAAAATCTATGCGAAAGGGGACATGGGGTGTATACAGGGGTTAAATTGGGATTGGTTATGTGGGGGGGCTCTGCCTCGTACCCGCCCCTGCCCCCGCCGCCCTGCCCCAATATACTTTTTGGAAAATAACCCTCTAATTTGATAACCATATCATATTGCACAGAGATATACACCTTATCTGTGTGTTGTAGGCCTATGTGTGTCTTGTAGTGCCCCCCTACACATTATGGCAGTTTGAATGTAGATTGGTTGGCCAATGTAACAGATTGTACAGGTTGTTGTACATTGGTTTGAAGGAAATGATTAGTGGGGGGTCTGGGGGTCCTCCCCCAGAAGTTTTTTATTATCATACATGTTATTTGCTGAATTCTGGTGCATTTTAATAAGTTGTTAGCTGACTTTACAGAGGTAGGTTGAGCAATATCATGTTAAATCTTGTCACATGCCTACAGGTGAAAAATGTGAAGGAGAAATGTTCAGTGAGAAAATTTGAAGGCTTGCACAATCTTAAACCAAAACAGTTGATTTATTTTGGAGGATAAATGTTAAATATGCCAAAACACTGTCAGTCAAATTGTCAATCAAATATATTCATGCAGTGAATGCAACCAAATACAAACAACACTATAACATTGGAAGCATTTATTATTATTGTTATTATTATGTGTTCAATTATTTATTTGGCATGTGGTGCTTTTTGTATTGTCTAGAACATACATAAGATGAGCATATTATAGCAGCAAAATAGAAGCACAATCATTTGAATGCAGCAAAAGTTTTGCTGCATTCAAATGATTGTGCTTCTATTTTGCTGCTATAATATGCTCATCTTATGTATGTTCTAGACAATACAAAAAGCACCACATGCCAAATAAATAATTGAATACATAGGACTATGGAAATTGAACTCGCCAAATGCACAGACAGTTCGTTCAAGCACCTCTGATGGATTAGGATCGTATGCAGGTAAAAGGGGAGACAGTGTACGGAGAAAATTATAAACAAGTCACAACGCTGAAACACAAGCCCAAAAACCCGCAAACCACGACTTCTGATTTTTTTTTAAAGCGAGCTCACAAAAAAAGAAACCCCAAAGTCGCTTATAAAAAGCGGAATTGGCAACCCACGCAGTGTTCCAGAAACCAGAATCTCTGATCGCAGGTTCTGTTCTAAATAGCTTTGACAGGTCGTCTTGTTATCAGGAAAACTATGATCTATCTCATAAAAGTCATGGGTTTATTGATTAATAAAACGATATTTAATTATTCAGAACTGAAAATCGTGAAAAGGGTTTGTTGCTTTTGATGTGTGCGTGATCATATGCCATCCGCTCCGAGCTTATGTGCCGGGGCTCAGCCCCGGACAGCCCCGGCCCAATTTAACCCCTGGGTGTATACTTCCGCTCAATAGAACACCGGGTTTTTTGTAGCCGTTAGCTTGCGCTGTGGAAAAAATGGCAAAAAAACAAGAAAGCTTACTAAAATTTTTCAAAGTCCCAGGACAGCCGGATCCTAAACGACCTAAAATGGACGACGTTGGACACAGTGACACTGCAGCAACACCTGCTGCAAGTGTACCAGTCCGCGGGAACGATCAAAAAGAAGACGAGATGAATGATGATGGCGGTGAAGCTAGAAGTGTTAGCGCACCAACTGCAACTGTCAGAGGGAATGAGGATGAGGATCGGGAAGATGAGACTGGTGATGGCGGTGAGGCAAGTGGGGCTATCTGACGATGGGCAAAACTGGACTGGGCTGTGCTACGTGTAAAAAAGTGGGCTCACTGGGCCCGGATAAAACGGCAGGTATGCGGCTAGCAACAGAGTGGGTCATGCAATAGGCGTGTGTGCGTAAAGTTATAGTAAACCGCCCGCCCGCCTTTTTTTTTCAGTCGTCAAACCCACCCACCTCCTGAGTTCCGGGACCTCCCACTTCACAAATTAAGCACTGCTTAAGTCTGAGTGAAAAATACTGTGGAAGAAGAGTCTGGAGACAGAAATCTTAGTTTCTCTGTCGTTAGCCTGTAGCTCTCGATAGATAGCACTGACTTGACTGCTTTATTAGCATTCGCTAACACTACTGATGAACACTATACTGGCTGGAAGGTGACTTCACTGCTGCGCTGACGGCGCTGACTCGCGGTTAAGCTCGCATTGGCCTTTGAGAACACCGAGGGCAATACATTTTTGGTCCTGCCCACTATCAATCAAAATCTGATTGGTTAATTAATTAATCTGTCACTTCCTACATAAACATACACCGCCATGGCCTTCTGTCCCGGCAATGAAGTTCTAACCAATGAGTGAGCAGCTCTAAACTCTTCTCAGCCTAGAGACAACAAACAAAACAATCTCACTGGAGAACTCGATTTTAATGTTTTCAGGACGGTAATTTCTGTCCTTTCATTTCTGAAACAAATTTGATCGAAAATGAGGCCGAATTAGAATTCAAAGATGATAATTATCATGAAAGAATGAAGCTCACAGCAAGAAGGTCCGGGTTCGAGCCCCGTGGCCGGCGAGGGCCTTTCTGTGCGGAGTTTGCATGTTCTCCCCGTGTCCGCGTGGGTTTCCTCCGGGTGCTCCGGTTTCCCCCACAGTCCAAAGACATGCAGGTTAGGTTAACTGGTGACTCTAAATTGAGCGTAGGTGTGAATGTGAGTGTGAATGGTTGTCTGTGTCTATGTGTCAGCCCTGTGATGACCTGGCGACTTGTCCAGGGTGTACCCCGCCTTTCGCCCGTAGTCAGCTGGGATAGGCTCCAGCTTGCCTGCGACCCTGTAGAACAGGATAAAGCGGCTACAGATAATGAGATGAGATGAGATTTGAAATGCTGATGTGTTTGGGCTTCTCTGAAGGACTCGAAGGCCCTGACGGTTCCCTTCTGGATTTTTTTCACTTTTGGGTTTAAACAGATTTTAAAATGCCAGAATTTTACTTCTGATTGAAATATACACAAAGAGGAACATAATTCACTTCTGTAAAGTCTGTCATTTTCAGAACTATATATAGTATTTCAGTTTGTGAAAAAATGTTCTCAGGCCACACCTGCCGTATATCGTGTCAGATGTCTTGTTCAAGATTCCTAAGGAAGTAACAACTTCTGCAAGTATTTTTAGCCTTGATACATTTTGTTTTTTCCAGATTCTCAGAGAAGTTATATTTTATATGCGGTTATCAAATTTCCAGTATGTCATGCTTAATTCAGAAGACACTATGAGCTCCTTTGTGTGTGTCTAAAGACCACAGGACTTTGTGTGTGTGTGTTAGTTACTCTCACTAATTTTGTGCTCCCGTTTCTTATAAATGTCATTTTGCTGCTACATGAATAAAGAGTTCAATATTTGCTGTGTTCCTTCATCAGTTTAACAAAGACGTGTTGCTCGTTGTGATATGAACAGCTCCATGAACAGCTTTAACAGCCTCATGGCTGATTAGATACAATTACACACACACACACACACACACACACACACACGACTCATTTTCAGAGTATCAGTTCATCATAATGCACTGGAAAATGACGTGGCGTATTTCCCATCGTCCTTCCCAGGTGAACATGAGAAAAGCAGAGTTCCTGCTCATGGGCAGCGATTCATACGCAGCTCGCTTCGGAGAGACCATCGCTGACCTCGGGGACATCGATGACGACGGCTATCCAGGTAACACGCACGGTTTGAAATACATCTTTGATGAATTAGTGGTTTGAATGTAGATCTATAAAAGCAGAAAAGAACTGGGGGTTTCTGGATGGGTTCTGCTTTGTTCTGGTTGGCCAAAATACCTCACTTGTTCAGTTCCCACAGTAAGCGATGCTCACTCGCCTGCCAGAGTAAAAGAATACGTTCAGTTGACGGATCCAGTACTTTTGTGGACTGAACAACTGACATCAGCTGTGTAACTTCTTCACAAAGCAGCCCTATGATTATCTCATCATAAAGTACGTTCAATAAATCAATGAGCTAATGATGAATGATAACCGTTTCACCAACACTAAAATGAGGCAAAAGTTATTTATCCATCCATCCATCCATTATCTGTAGCCGCTTTATCCTGTTCTACAGGGTCGCAGGCGAGCTGGAGCCTATCCCAGCTGACTACGGGCGAAAGGCGGGGTACACCCTGGACAAGTCGCCAGGTCATCACAGGGCTGACACATAGACACAGACAACCATTCACACTCACATTCACACCTACGCTCAATTTAGAGTCACCAGTTAACCTAACCTGCATGTCTTTGGACTGTGGGGGAAACCGGAGCACCCGGAGGAAACCCACGCGGACACGGGGAGAACATGCAAACTCCACACAGAAAGGCCCTCGCCGGCCACGGGGCTCAAACCCGGACCTTCTTGCTGTGAGGTGACCGTGCTAACCACTACACCACCGTGCCACCCACAATTTAGTAGCATTAGGAAATGAGATAATTAATATGTGTCCAGTATTTAATAACATGAGGAAACAAGATAATTAAGTCATGTCCACTGTTTCGTAACATGAGGAAACGAGATAATTAAGTCGTGTCCACTATTTAATAACATGAGGAAACGAGATAATTAAGTCATGCCCACTATTTAATAACATGAGGAAACGAGATAATTAAGTCATGCCCACTATTTAATAACATGAGGAAACGAGATAATTAAGTCATGTCCACTGTTTCGTAACATTAGGAAATGAGATAATTAAGTTGTGTCCACTATTTAATAACATGAGGAAACGAGATAATTAAGTCATGCCCACTATTTAATAACATGAGGAAACGAGATAATTAAGTCATGTCCACTGTTTCGTAACATTAGGAAATGAGATAATTAAGTTGTGTCCACTATTTAATAACATAAGGAAACGAGATAATTAAGTCATGTCCACTGTTTCGTAACATGAGGAAATGAGATAATTGGGTCATGTCCATTACTTTGTAATGTGAGGAAACGAGATAAATAAGTCATGCTGATTATTTAGTAACATGAGGAAACAAGATAATTAAATATTCCTATTAATAATAATGAGATAATTAATAATAAATTGTGCATGTAAACATCTATAGTGTCTAGTACATGCACAATTTATTATTAATTAGCGCGCTCGCACACACACACACACACACACACACACACACACACATATAGATAGATAGATATCTTAAAACAAAATGTTCATTTTGAATAAGTTTGTTGAAATAAAACAACAGGGTTTCTTTTTTTGTTTGTTTTGTTTTTTTATATAGTGAATTATGTTCAAAAAAGTGAACGTCTCAGTTTGACCCTGGATGAACTAGATAGGGATGAGTTTCCCAAAAGCATCGTAGCACAAAGATCATTGTTAAATTGTAGAGTGAGCATCACAATGAACTCTCTCTCTCTCTCTCTCTCTCTCTCTCTCTCCTAGTTAAGATGCTCTTCGCATTAAGGGGCTTTTGGGAAACTCACCCCAGCGCAGTAACAGTGAGAGCTCGACCCAATTGTTTTGACAGTCGTATTAATAATCGCATGGAAACTTTTTTTTTTTCAGCCTCAGAATCGAAGACATGCTGTCGCTGAGTGTGTATCATGATTACATTATCTGTTTATTGTAAATTACAGAGCGGAGATGTTCATTGTTTTGTGTGTGAGGAGGGCTGTCACCAGCAGGGTTCTGTGTTTTCACGGATGAGTGCAGAAATGTTGTTCTTTTTCCTAGAAACATCCTATTCTGGTGTTAATCAGTAAAACTGACGATATGTTAAAAATGAGTAACCCCAGTACTGATGGGCACAATTTGGGTTTGATACCTGGAGTGTCGAGGGCGTTTGGTTCTCCTGTGTAGAGGAGTTTGTACAAACATTGTTTCAGGGTGTGGTGAAGTAAGAGCAGTGTGGTTTGGAAGCGGGTGAGATGCAGATACAGTAAATGTGCTATCATGGACCAACCTGCTAACCACACACGACACTTTCAGAATAACACACAAGCATCCCACCATAACGCAGTAACGTTTACTGGACCCACATTTCTCTCTATTTCACATTTCCCCTTTTTTTAAACTTTTCCTTTTCTTTTATCCTTTTGGAGAAGTTCTATATAGTTATGAGTTGAACTGCATTTTTCCTTCTGCTCTTTAGTGAACATTTTGGATTTTTTTTGTTGTGTGGGTTTTTTTGTTTTTGTTTTGTTGTTTTTTTTTTTACTTCCTGTGTACTGATCCTGATCTTCAGGGTGGTTTTCAAATGTCACTTGAGCTCTGTTTAACAATAATTTCTTCATATGAAGAATTGACACTTCATGAGTCATGAACATGAATGTGGTTTGTGGCCTTCTCTGAGGTGATTCTGAATGAAAACCAGATATGCGCTTGAGATCTCAATATTTTTCAAAATATCGTCACTTACAGCATCCTATCCATGAGAAGACTACTTCGATAGACAATATTTTGGGGGCATAAAATCATGAATGGTTTTCCAAGTTCCGTTATTTTTCTCAAATTAAAAAAAAAAAAAAAACATTGCATGCATCCTCGGAAATGACAATCTCATATTTTTATTCTGATGAAAGTGCAAAAAATGGGAGAAATGTAGCTGAAACATGAGTCACTTTGAATGATCTTCCAAAATTGTACTTCAATACAGTACTGAAGTACAATGACTTACCGTAAGTGAGCAAACTCTTATTCTTCTCAAGGCATGGAATTATTCAATTAAAAAAAAAAAAAAATCTTGCGTAATGTAAGTCTGGAACTGTTGTGTTGACCTTTCTGGGGAAAAAATCCTAAAGATGGTCAGTTTAACCACTTTGTAACTCTAGAGCAGATTATTCTGTGGTTATCCATGTTATTAACAGCTCTTGGATGTGGATTGTGTTTCAGATGTGGCCATCGGAGCACCACAGGAAGACGACCTGCGTGGAGCTATTTATATCTACAACGGGAGAAAGAGCGGTATAACATCCAGCTTCTCACAAGTACGTCCACAGCATGTTGTTTACACTCACATTGTACATTAAGAGGCGGGATGTTTCGGGACGTTTCCTCTCCTCCATCTCTCTCTGTCACGGGTCAAATGCCCAGACTGCTTCAACTTGTAACTTTCTAACTGTGTCATCTCTCTGTCTACAGTCGGGTCTGAAGGTGTGTGTGTGTGTGTGTGTGTGCACCACCAGGAAGTGTTTATACAGTATTTCATGTTATCAAGCACAAACATTGCTTTGGTTTAAAAAAATAACTTTAAGACCAACACAATATGGGGCAAAAAGTTTTTTATTAAAAAAAAAAAGTCTGCTATATATGCCTGGTATAATTATAATTATACCAGGCATCAAATGCCAATAATTCAAGGAACTGGTGCTGTGTCACTCTTAGTGATATTTTTAATAATTTAACGAAATTAACTGTGTTTGTGGTAGATCATAACATCTCTTGAATAACTTCACAACTCCACAGCACTGCTTTCCAAAACCAAACGGCTACTATTCTATAACAAGAGCTCTGCTGTAAATTAGATCACAGGTTTATATTAATGCACTCATTCTGGTTTCCATAGTAACAGCTCTTTCATAGGGACTTGTACTGTGAAAGAAAGATGCACCACATAATCTAAGTCTAATGATATCAAAATGAAGTTTGAATCGTGATGATGCCTTGGCTGGGGTCTACAAGAGTAAAAATTGACTGTGCTCTCTAGGTGGGAAGGGCTTACTGTCTCTCTTGTCAATCACAGCGACACTAGCCAATCATGTTTGTGGAAGGAGGCGGATAGCGCTTTCTTATGAGTGTGTCGTGCTGCCAAGTGATTGTGATTGGCTGGGTTCACGTTTCGACTTGTGTCAGAACTAGCTGACGGGTTCGAACACTATGAGACTAAATGATGGAGAAAATGGGGGGAAAAGTTCAACATACAACCCTGATTCCAAAAAAGTTGGGACAAAGTACAAATTGTAAATAAAAATGGAATGCAATAATTTACAAATCTCAAAAACTGATATTGTATTCACAATAGAACATAGACAACATATCAAATGTCGAAAGTGAGACATTTTGAAATTTCATGCCAAATATTGGCTCATTTGAAATTTCATGACAGCAACACATCTCAAAAAAGTTGGGACGGGGCAATAAGAGGCTGGAAAAGTTAAAGGTACAAAAAAGGAACAGCTGGAGGACCAAATTGCAACTCATTAGGTCAATTGGCAATAGGTCATTAACATGACTGGGTATAAAAAGAGCATCTTGGAGTGGCAGCGGCTCTCGGAAGTAAAGATGGGAAGAGGATCACCAATCCCCCTAATTCTGCGCCGACAAATAGTGGAGCAATATCAGAAAGGAGTTCGACAGTGTAAAATTGCAAAGAGTTTGAACATATCATCATCTACAGTGCATAATATCATCAAAAGATTCAGAGAATCTGGAAGAATCTCTGTGCGTAAGGGTCAAGGCCGGAAAACCGTACTGGGTCCCCGTGATCTTCGGGTCCTTAGACGGCACTGCATCACATACAGGCATGCTTCTGTATTGGAAATCACACAATGGGCTCAGGAATATTTCCAGAGAACATTATCTGTGAACACAATTCACCGTGCCATCCGCCGTTGCCAGCTAAAACTCTATAGTTCAAAGAAGAAGCCGTATCTAAACATGATCCAGAAGCGCAGACGTCTTCTCTGGGCCAAGGCTCATTTAAAATGGACTGTCGCAAAGTGGAAAACTGTTCTGTGGTCAGACGAATCAAAATTTGAAGTTCTTTATGGAAATCAGGGACGCCGTGTCATTCGCACTAAAGAGGAGAAGGACGACCCGAGTTGTTATCAGCGCTCAGTTCAGAAGCCTGCATCTCTGATGGTATGGGGTTGCATTAGTGTGTGTGGCATGGGCAGCTTACACATCTGGAAAGACACCATCAATGCTGAAAGGTATATCCAGGTTCTAGAGCAACATATGCTCCCATCCAGACGACGTCTCTTTCAGGGAAGACCTTGCATTTTCCAACATGACAATGCCAAACCACATACTGCATCAATTACAGCATCATGGCTGCGTAGAAGAAGGGTCCGGGTACTGAACTGGACAGCCTGCAGTCCAGATCTTTCACCCACAGAAAACATTTGGTGCATCATAAAACGGAAGATACGACAAAAAAGACCTAAGACAGTTGAGCAACTAGAATCCTACATTAGACAAGAATGGGTTAACATTCCTATCCCTAAACTTGAGCAACTTGTCTCCTCAGTCCCCAGACGTTTACAGACTGTTGTAAAGAGAAAAGGGGATGTCTCACAGTGGGAAACATGGCCTTGTTCCAACTTTTTTGAGATGTGTTGTTGTCATGAAATTTAAAATCACCTAATTTTTCTCTTTAAATGATACATTTTCTCAGTTTAAACATTTGATATGCCATCTATGTTCGATTCTGAATAAAATATGGAATTTTGAAACTTCCACATCATTGCATTCCGTTTTTATTTACAATTTGTACTTTGTCCCAACTTTTTTGGAATCGGGGTTGTATGTTTATCCGTTCTTGAGATATTACAAATCAAAGATTGAAGAAATTTTTATTAAACAGCCGTAATATTCCGTCTGAGGATCACATGGTCCGAAACGGGCCTCATTAACCACCAAGATCAAATGTTTTTTCTTCCTAACTTTTCTATTTTTCACGATATTTACAAGGAAATTGGCAGGAACACAGATGGTTGTATACTGAATACAAAGTTTGAAAAATTAGTAAAAACAAATTATGCAAATTAGTATTTAATTTGTATTAATTATGCTATTTAGGTAAAACCATTAAATCGGTACACTCTCCACTTCAAAGTTTCATCAAATGATTTTATTTGTGCAATTTAAAGCTGATCTTAACTCTCATTTATACATCACAAAGAAGGAGAAATCAGTGTTAATTATAAAATATACATAAATCAGCACTGAATGTCTCACATCTACCATTCTCTATCAAAATAAAAAAGGAATAAAAGATTATTTCTAATCCCCTCTTTGTTATGGAATCAATTTTGTGCCAAAATGTTCATACAATACTTTTGAAATATCCAGGGTGAACCCCGCCTTTCGCCCGTAGTCAGCTGGGATGGGCTCCAGCTTGCCTGCGACCCTGTAGAAGGATAAAGCGGCTACAGATAATGAGATGAGATGAGACGACAGCAACACATCTCAAAAAAGTTGGGACAGGGGCAATAAGAGGCTGGAAAAGTTAAAGGTACAAAAAAGGAACAGCTGGAGGACCAAATTGCAACTCATTAGGTCAATTGGCAATAGGTCATTAACATGACTGGGTATAAAAAGAGCATCTTGGAGTGGCAGCGGCTCTCAGAAGTAAAGATGGGAAGAGGATCACCAATCCCCCTAATTCTGCGCCGACAAATAGTGGAGCAATATCAGAAAGGAGTTCGACAGTGTAAAATTGCAAAGAGTTTGAACATATCATCATCTACAGTGCATAATATCATCAAAAGATTCAGAGAATCTGGAAGAATCTCTGTGCGTAAGGGTCAAGGCCGGAAAACCATACTGGGTGCCCGTGATCTTCGGGCCCTTAGACGGCACTGCATCACATACAGGCATGCTTCTGTATTGGAAATCACAAAATGGGCTCAGGAATATTTCCAGAGAACATTATCTGTGAACACAATTCACCGTGCCATCCACCGTTGCCAGCTAAAACTCTATAGTTCAAAGAAGAAGCCGTATCTAAACACGATCCAGAAGCACAGACGTCTTCTCTGGGCCAAGGCTCATTTAAAATGGACTGTGGCAAAGTGGAAAACTGTTCTGTGGTCAGACGAATCAAAATTTGAAGTTCTTTATGGAAATCAGGGACGCCGTGTCATTCGGACTAAAGAGGAGAAGGACGACCCGAGTTGTTATCAGCGCTCAGTTCAGAAGCCTGCATCTCTGATGGTATGGGGTTGCATTAGTGCATGTGGCATGGGCAGCTTACACATCTGGAAAGACACCATCAATGCTGAAAGGTATATCCAGGTTCTAGAGCAACATATGCTCCCATCCAGACGACGTCTCTTTCAGGGAAGACCTTGCATTTTCCAACATGACAATGCCAAACCACATACTGCATCAATTACAGCATCATGGCTGCGTAGAAGAAGGGTCCGGGTACTGAACTGGCCAGCCTGCAGTCCAGATCTTTCACCCATAGAAAACATTTGGCGCATCATCAAACGGAAGATACGACAAAAAAGACCTAAGACAGTTGAGCAACTAGAATCCTACATTAGACAAGAATGGGTTAACATTCCTATCCCTAAACTTGAGCAACTTGTCTCCTCAGTCCCCAGACGTTTACAGACTGTTGTAAAGAGAAAAGGGGATGTCTCACAGTGGGAAACATGGCCTTGTCCCAACTTTTTTGAGATGTGTTGTTGTCATGAAATTTAAAATCACCTAATTTTTCTCTTTAAATGATACATTTTCTCAGTTTAAACATTTGATATGTCATCTATGCTCTATTCTGAATAAAATATGGAATTTTGAAACTTCCACATCATTGCATTCCGTTTTTATTTACAATTTGTACTTTGTCCCAACTTTTTTGGAAACGGGGTTGTCGTTATTTATTAAAGAAAAAGGTGCAATTGTTGATAGGGTGAAGATTTCTGTGAGGGGATGTTTGTTTAACATTTTCGAAAGCGTCTCGAGTATTCAAACTTTGTTAAAGCCGTAACTTTACAGGCATTTTTTTCTGTTTCATTAAATAAAAAATAAAAAAAAAAACATGAAGGAATGACTGTTGATAGTTGTTTTACCATGAACGGCTAGCTTGCAAGGGTAAGTCAAAAAGTTCTAAGACAGATGTTATAATTTCAAAAAGGAATACAAAGAAGGAATTCTCCAATGGAACCAAGGCTTGAAGTCTCATCTCATTATCTCTAGCCGCTTTATCCTGTCCTACAGGGTCGCAGGCAAGCTGGAGCCTGTCCCAGCTGACTACGGGCGAAAGGCGGGGTACACCCTGGACAAGTCGCCAGGTCATCACAGGGCTGACACATAGACACAGACAACCATTCACACTCACATTCACACCTACGCTCAATTTAGAGTCACCAGTTAACCTAACCTGCATGTCTTTGGACTGTGGGGGAAACCGGAGCACCCGGAGGAAACCCACGCGGACACGGGGAGAACATGCAAACTCCGCACAGAAAGGCCCTCGAACCCAGGACCTTCTTGCTGTGAGGCAACAGTGCTAACCACTGTCTTAGGACTGTTTGACTTACCTTCTTAGGACTGTTTGACTTACCTTCATATTTCTGCAACATTAAATATTACTTATATAACTTATATTTAGGCATTGCCTCAAAGCAGAGCTCCCGATGAGTGTAAAATGTGTTAGCAAATAATCCCACGTTTTTTTTTTTTTTAAAAAGGAAATTAAAATTAAGTGCTGGATAAAAACCAATCTATCTTGTGTAAATAAAGATACAAATTTTGTTGTCTGGTGGTCAAGTGTTTGGTTTGGTTTAAGAGGACTAAAATACTTCAGCAGTGGTGAACCGTTACTATTAGAGCTGGGACTTGAGCTCAACCAAACCTTAGCCAAGCATCAGAAAAGCAACAGGGTAAAGGATTTTGTAAGGGATTAGCGTCAGGCTGCCAGGTCGCTCCGCTGCGTGTAAAAGTAACTCGGTAAATTCCACAGGGAAATGAATCCTTAAGTCTGAGTGAAAAATACTGTGGAAGAAGAGTCTGGAGACAGAAATCTTAGTTTCTTGGTCGTTAGCCTGTAGCTCTCGATAGATAGCACTGGATTGACTGCTTTATTAGCATTCGCTAACACTACTGATGAACGACTCGCGGTTAAGCTCGCATTGGCCTTCAAGAAGGCTTCGGGCGATAAATTTTTAGCCCTGCCCACTATAAATAAAAGAAAAAAAATGATTTGGTTAATTAATTCATCTGTCACTTCCTACATAAACATACACCGCCATGGCCTTCTGTTCCGGCAATGAAGTCCTAACCAATGAGTGAGCAGCTCTAAACTCTTCTCAGCCGAGACACAACGAACAAAACAATCTCATTGGAGAACTCGATTTTAATGTTTTCAGGGCAGTAATTTCTGTCCTTTCATTTCTGAAACAAATTTGATTGAAAATGAGGCCGAATTAGAATTCGAAGAGAATAATTAAAATGAAATGATGAAAGAATGAAAGAAATTAAATATAACATTTGAAATGCTGATATGTTTGGGCTTCTCTGAAGGTCTAGAAGGCCCTCACGGTTCCCCTCTGCACTTCAGGACCCGCTATTATGAGACAATAATCAACTTCATGGTGGTGATGTGATCACACCTTTGTTTATTTTCCTGTCCCAGCACATCCTGAAGTGTGTTGTATTCCTTACTTCATGTAATGAAATGAAATGGATTTTTGATATTCAGGCATGTAGGCACTGTTTTGGACGCGATTCAGTGCAGAGACAGAAATATCCCAGCTGTGTTGAACTGTTTTCCTTTATTAGTTTGAAATGGAAAGTAGATCATTTATTCAGAACTATTTCTGTCGTTAAATTGTTCCATGCTAGGAAAAAAAAAGCCTCAGAGTGGCTTACTGTGTGTGTGTGTGTGTGTGTGTGTGTGTGTGTGTGTTCATTCTTACCCACAGAGGATAACAGGCTCGGTCCTCGGCCACAGCCTCAGCATGTTTGGACAGTCCATTTCTGGAGGAATTGATGTAGATGGAAACGGTTACCCAGGTAACGCCTTTCCTCCATTCCTACATCCAGTTTTGCTCTTTTGGAAGGAAAGTGACAGAAGCAGCACAAGTAATACAAAGAATGTTTGGGTGATGATTTCAGAATGCTGACAGTGCCATGATTTTCTTAGCTAAAGCCAAAAGGTCTGTGTCTGATTTTTTTTTCCTTCCCTGATGGCACGGACATAAAATCAGGACTCAAATTGTGAGGAGCATGAGGAATCATTTTCACACATGAATTAACCACCACAGAGCCGCGACCTTAACCCCACTGAAAGTCTTTGGGATGCTGGAGAAGACTTTACAGAGTGGTTTGACTCTCTCATCATCGGTACAAGCTCTCGATAAAAAATTAACGCAACTCTGGATGGAAATCGATGTTGTGATGTTGCATACGGTTGTCAAAACAATGCCATGACAAGTGCAGGCCGTAATCAAAGCTAAAGGCAAACTGAAATATTAGAGTGGGACTTTTTTTTTTTTTTTGGCCAGGCAGTGTATCTTGTTATAGCAATAAACTCATGTTATAATGTGATACTGATCCGTTTTTATTGGCTCATTCAGCCACAGGCCAGGCCAGATGAGCTTATGCGATCATGCGTCATCCAGGCTTGTAGTACTCGAGTCCGACTCATCTCATCTCATTATCTGTAGCCGCTTTATCCTGTTCTACAGGGTCGCAGGCGAGCTGGAGCCTATCCCAGCTGACTACGGGCGAAAGGCGGGGTACACCCTGGACAAGTCACCAGGTCATCACAGGGCTGACACATAGACACAGACAACCATTCACACTCACATTCACACCTACGCTCAATTTAGAGTCACCAGTTAACCTAACCTGCATGTCTTTGGACTGTGGGGGAAACCGGAGCACCCGGAGGAAACCCACGCGGACACGGGGAGAACATGCAAACTCCACACAGAAAGGCCCTCGCCGGCCACGGGGCTCAAACCCGGACCTTCTTGCTGTGAGACGACAGCGCTAACCACTACACCACCGTGCCTCCCCCGAGTCTGACTCATGCCCTAATTTTAAGGACTCGTGACTCGACTCTGACTCGTGCATTAACTGTGTTCAGACTCGTAAATTGGAGACGAGGACTCTGATTTTTTCTTTATTTTTTGTAACATGCCATCATAATTTGGTATAAGATATTTATATCTACATTAATTTTTGTACTAATTTCGTGCAAGAGTGTCACACCTGCACGCCTTGGTGCGTGGATCAGATAGACTCTCAGGCGCACTCTGGACAGCACACGCCAAGCAGACTCTTGCACATGCTCCGTAAACGACTCGCACCTACACAGGATTAAGCCGCAATCAGCACGCCGATATAAAAACTGTGAAAACACACTTACTTTGCGAAGTATTGCGTTGCATTGCTGATACATTACCGAGCCATATTTCCTTGTTTGGTTTCCTGATCCCTGATTTCCTGTTTCTCGTCTTTGATCCTGCCGAGTCTATGATAGCCTGTTTGTGTCTCGCTTGACCTATCGCCTGTTTCACCGTTTTACAATTTCGCCTGCCGTTCTAGATTGTTTACCGTCTTCGCTTGTATTAATAAACACACCTTCTGCACTTCCATCCGTCTCCCAACCGTCTCTGACAGAATACTTCACACTCCCTGACAAAGAGAAGCACATTCACCTGTTCATACGCCATGTTCAGGAACAAACTAATGTTAATGGCGCTGAAACAGACACCGTCACATGGTGCAGTTGGAGTCTTGTTCTCGACTCGGATCAGTAGTGGACTCGGTTCGAAATTTTCTTTAATGACTTGGACTTTATTTCATTTATTTCAATCTTCTAAAGCAGCATGCGAGTGTAATAACTTTGCGGCGCAGACTTGTGTCACTGATCTACGCCGAGTCACATAAAATACTTTGTTGTGAAATTGATAAAATAAATCCCGACCCCGCCTTCCCTTTCAATAGTTTTGGACCAAACTTCGGAGCATCTTTAGCGCTTTTAGGAACAGCGTTTTCTTTCATCATCTGTAATTCTTCCTCACTAATGGTGACGAAGCGATTGGAGCCGTTTTGCTGAGTCGTTCTGGGTGATTATTGAGAAGTAGTCTGAATCTCTCGACCAATCAGCCCATTCCTATAATCACCTGCGTATTTGCTAAATTAGGACATTGCCCCGCCCTAGAGCTGAATGTGTTGTGTGTTTAACTGAAAGGCAGAGTCACAATTTTCTCTTACTTATGGCCTGAGAAAATTACATTACAGGCATTTAGCAGATGCTCTTATCTTATCCAGAGCGATATACAACATACCCGGAGCAGTTGGGGGTCAGGTGCCTTGCTCAAGGGCACTTAAGCCATTCTTACTGGTCTAGGGAATTGAACCAGCAACCCTTTGGTCCCAAAGCCACTTCTCTAACCATTAGTTCATGGCTTCCCTGCTTCATACTGTGAAATTTCTGAACATTTCACAGGCTTTCACGAACTTTTTCTATTAACCACAAGTCTCGTTCTGGCATTTTAAAGTATGGCTAATAGCTGGGATCTGATCACAAACTGAATAGACGAGGTTTAAGTCTGTTTCATCATTGTACACACTTGATCAGAGTGTGACGTTCACTGTGTGAGAGACGCTGAAGCATAATTCTGATCGACACTATCACCGTGTTTTTTTTTTAAATCTAGCTCTTA
The DNA here is from genome assembly GCF_027579695.1 of Neoarius graeffei. Taxonomy (NCBI): domain Eukaryota; kingdom Metazoa; phylum Chordata; class Actinopteri; order Siluriformes; family Ariidae; genus Neoarius; species Neoarius graeffei. The sequence goes on from NC_083577.1 coordinate 5,003,939, forward strand.
AAAAACAGCACGATCTATTGGCTAGTTTTGTATCGTTCTCAATTCCTTCCATTTGTTTTTATTGGATTTTAAAGACATTATTTCCTCCTTCTCATCTAACAGATGTAGCAGTGGGAGCTTTTCTGTCCGATGCTGCAATGGTGATCCGGTAAGAGCGTTTCAAACATTTCTAAACATCAATTCTGACAAGCTTTATATGATTTTACATTTATACTGTTCATAAAAGCTGTTCATTGACAGTTTTTCACCACTATGATTTAGTGAATCAGTAATGTTCCAGTTTATACGAACACATAATGTCAACTGTACACCTGATCTCAACTCTGCGTGTTGTGTGTTCTCATCACCGCTGCTATCCGTCAATAAACACACACTGTTGGAATCATTTTGATGGGATGCGTGTTCTCTAGGACTCGCCCAGTGGTGACGGTGGAGGCGTCGTTGTTTCTGCCGGTCAGTGTGAATCGATCGGTGGCCAGTTGTGTTGAAAACGGTCTTCCTGCTGTGTGTATGGAGGTCAACGTGTGTTTCATGGTCCAGGGAAAAGTCATACCTGGACTTATAGGTAAGCCCTGCTTCCTGATCTCACTTCAGCTGTAAAGGAAAACCTTACACGCTAGAGTACGAAGGTAAAAATACAACAACAACAACAACAACAAAAAGTACAATACAACCTCTTAATAATCAAAGAAAAAGATTCAAATCAATTTTATTTGTATGGAATTTTTAATAATAGAATCTGTCACAAAGCAGCTTTATAGAAATCTAAATCTACAGTATCAGTCAAAAGTTTGGACACCTTCTAATTCAATGTTTTTTCTTTACTTTTATTAATTAAACAACACTTCTTCAAGTCATAAAGTAATGATGGATGTCGTTTCTCTTTACTTAGTTGAGCGGTTCTTGATATAATATGTTGTGGAATCGGGCTATTTACTGTATTTGTATTATTAATTTACGTGAGCAGCACTGGTGCAAATTGTTACTTTCACTCCGGATCTTTCTACTTTATTATTATTATTATTATTATTATGTTCTTTAGGACGCTATTTCTCCCTCAGTTTTCAACCAATTATCACCAAATTACACATGAAGAATACCTCTGGGCTGGATTACATTGCTATGACTTTTGGTGCTGATCTGGATCACTGAACCAGAATGATCCATGAAAAACCAGGGTTGTTTTCAATCACTTATAACTCTGTCAATTTTCATGATTTTTTTAAATCAGGTTATTTATTCATTTATTTAGTTAGTTAGTTCAGGGTGGCAGGGTGTAACTTGTCCTCACTAAGCATCATTCTTCATCTCTTACTGTTCCGAATCTATAGGGTACGGTGACCAGATGTCTCGGTTTGGAACAGCTAGCGCAAATTACTGACTTTCGTCCCATTCTCTGGCTATTTTACTATTTACTGTTTGATCTCAAATGCATTAAGAAGGAAAGAACAGTGAGCTACAATTATCGACGCCTTAACGATCTTTCGGTCGTTGCAAAAGTAGAAAAGACTTTCAATACGTAAATTGTGCTTGAATAATTACTCAAACTTCCACTGGGGAAAAAAAAAAAAAAGAGTTGATTCCCAATTACTCATCGTATCAGATCACGTGACACCGTTCCACAATTATCGACACCCAGATGATTATTTATTTAAAAAAAAATCAGTGTGTGGTATTAAGTTAACAAAACATAGTTTTTACTTAAAATTTGTTCTCCATAGACTTATATTTAATACAAAATATCTTTTATGTAAATATATGGATGTCGGTGTTTACGTAAATGAGGAAGTAATTCTAATGTTTGTAAACAAATGAACTGAATGTTTAACCTGCGTCAGAAAATCGTTTTGTTCCACTTTCTAAGTATTTTCGTAGATCACATTTTGTTAATAATTCATTGTTGTTTGTATTAATTTCTAGTTTTGTAGTTTACCGATAAATAACCACATGAACATTCAGGTCAAAGGTCGCATGTCATTCCTCGAACCAAAATATAAAATGTCTCCTGATATTGTAATATGTGGTAGATATTTACAACAAACTGCAATATATATATATATATATATATATATATATATATATATATATATATATATATATATATTATGGAATAGAAAAATCTGAATATTTCAAGCATGTCATTTTTTATATGCTAGGAATTTAATTCTGCTCTAATTCTATTTATTGCAATTGGATTCCAAATACTCTGTAAACATTCCATTCTGTTATGAATCAGAAAAAAAAAATTATTATAAATCACAGCACTTTTTTTTTTTTTTAAGTACTTCATCTACTTCAACAACGTTACACGAAGATCGATTCATAACAGTTGTAAATGTCCCTTAATCCCACAGGGTGTCGATAATGGTGGACAACGGTGAAAGTGGTCACTATTATCGACACCTTACGTGACTTCTCAAACACGCGTTTAGATACAAAATGGCGGCTGTCAAATGAAAGAGTAAGAAACAAAGTAGGTTTCGACGAGAAATATCGGTGAATTTGATCAGTAAAAACATGTCCATGATCTTTCCACCATGCTTACCTGCGATGATAACGTCCGGGTTTTCCGGAAAATTGCTGATCGTGCTGAAAAAAATTCCATCTCAGGTAACGAGCTGCATCATCAGACGACAAGATCAAAGGGCGAGGGGGGAGGGGTCTTCCGGTTGATTAATTAACCAATAATAACTGTTGTAACTGAAACTCTGCTTTGTAAAATTGTTTTTTATTGGTAAAATCTGAAAAGGTGTCGATAATTATGGACTGTCGATAATTAATTGTAGCTGCCGCTCTATGTTCCGTATGTTATTTCATAGTTTTGATGTCTTCAATGTTGTTCTACAGTGTAGAAAATACAAAATACAGAAAAGAAAAAACCTATGACTGAGTAGCATAGGGGTGTACAAACATCTGACTGGTACTATAGCTTTAGATCATTCATAAACAATCTAGTGGCAAGGAAAGTCTCCCTGAGATGACATAAAGAAGAAACTTTTCGAGGAAAACAAACCCATAGTCTTCTGGGTGTATTTATTAAATGCCATATAACACTGCAAGGATGAATTTGAGCGTTCAGTAGATCTGGTAGAACATCACACACCAATCAAACCGATGTCAACGAACCCAAGCATTGTGCTGGAGTGAAGGTTGTTGCAGAGTTTTGAGAAGACTCTCATCCATCCATGTTGGTGAACTGGGCTCGGTGCACAGACACGTTCTTCTCAGTTCTCGTCCTGCTTTTCTGGTTCCTTCACTACACTCGCAGTGGCTGTGATTTACACTCAGAGCTCCTGAAGTGTAAACAGTTATAGTTTACAGAACGGTTCTAGGAAAGCGAGAGCTGTATGATGCAAAATGTTAATACAAGCAGTCCAGTTAAACAGACTAGCTAACAAATATGAGTAGTTTCTGGTGTCCTTTTAGTGGGAAAGGTAACATTTCTGTAGCGTGTACAGCAGAAATGAGAAAGTTAACTGTACATGATGTGCAGAAAACGTCGAATGAAAATGCAGGAATACTTAAAAAAAAAATGTGAGATCTTCCCAGGTGGGTGCGGTCTGATATTATAATGAGCATGACGTTTTGATTTGCCAATCAGAAGACATCAGTCTTGTGATTGGTCAGGGTGGTTAGCCACACCTACTTTATCTCATCTCATCATCTGTAGCCGCTTTATCCTGTTCTACAGGGTCGCAGGCGAGCTGGAGCCTATACCAGCTGACTACGGGCGAAAGGTGGGGTACACCCTGGACAAGTCGCCAGGTCATCACAGGGCTGACACATAGACACAGACAACCATTCACACTCGCATTCACACCTACCGTCAATTTAGAGTCACCAGTTAACCTAACCTGCATGTCTTTGGACTGTGGGGGAAACCGGAGCACCCAGAGGAAACCCACGCGGACACGGGGAGAACATGCAAACTCCACACAGAAAGGCCCTCGCCAGCCACGGGGCTCGAACCCAGGACCTTCTTGCTGTGAGGTGACAGCGCTAACCACTACACCACCGTGCCGCCCGGTGGTTGATGTTTTGATTCATAATTAAAACGTGAAATCTTACAGTGTCTGGTTAGAAATAGCTAAATAAACCAATAGCATTGAAGAGAAAGATTCATAGCTCGTCATTCATGAAACCGAGAGCAAAGGGTTTAAAAGGCATAACTGCGTATAATCAGAAAGCCTTACTGCTCGGGCATTGAGCCTTGTTTTTATGCAAATTAACTCTGAAAGAGTTCAAAAATATGTGCTGAAGTCTGAAAGGGACAATGTGTGAGAAAGTAATACCTTCTATATGGTACATATCTTCTCAGGCGTTTGCTGAGAGAACAAGACAGTTACTCAGACTCGGGCCACAGCACCTTATCTCCCCTCCACATCTGCCACACAGCCACAGTTGTTATAAGTGTACGTGTCAAGGCCTGTCCTTGGTGTGACCTGATGGTGTGCTGTATGCATAAACAAAGGAAAACATGGCCAACCACACCGGACTCGGCTTATGCTCTCGTCTTACAGGGACCTGCTCTGGATGTTGAAACTTCCTGATTTGGTTATGAAGAGAGACATAAGTTAGGGCAAAGGTGAAACGTGTGGGAAGTACAGACTATAGGTTTTACTTCCAGCTTGCTTCCACTTTATGTGCCCTTGTAGGACCTTCGTAATCTCATGGGCTGGTCCAAAACTTTAGCAGCTGACCTGAAGTCCGTTAGACAAAAGATCACGTCAGGACAGTCTTCAGGAGCAGATCTCGCCTGTAAAACACATTCAACGGATGGAATTTCCTTTTCAAAACAACACAAAATGGCTGATGGTTATGACGTACACATGTATGAGATGCGTCAGCAAGATGTTTCAACAACACGTTCAGATTGATTGATATTGCCTGGTACCCTGTTAACAGTTAGGAGGTTAAAGGAATCTCTGTGTAAATTAGTGTCGTAGTCAAAACCACCTAAACCGAGACCAAGTCATGACCAAGACCAAAGTGTATCAAGACCGAGACAACAGCAAGACTTTGAGGGGTTGAGATCAAGTCAAGACCAAGACCAGAGTAGTGTGTATGTGTGAGAAGGAGGGTGGGGGAGGGGTGATGGTTGTTAACAGTAACGAACATTTCGAATTAGCAGTGAGTCACGTTATTGGTTGCATTCGAAGCAGGAAGTTTTACATCCAATCACAGTAATGATGTTAACAAATAAATCAGACAATATACAGGCAATTTAGTGAAATCTCCGCAGTTGTGGTCTCGACCGATCTTGAAATAAAATCCTGAGTCCTCTATGCCCAAGACCGAGACAAAATGCAGGTAATTCTGAGACGAAACCGAGACCTTCAAAAAGTGTTCTAGAGACCGGCCTCTAGTATGACAACACGAGTGTAAATCACCAAGAAAAGCAGTTAAACTTGTTAAAATATACAACCCCGGTTCCAAAAAAGTTGGGACAAAGTACAAATTGTAAATAAAAACGGAATGCAATAATTTACAAATCTCAAAAACTGATATTGTATTCACAATAGAACATAGACAACATATCAAATGTTGAAAGTGAGACATTTTGAAATTTCATGCCAAATATTGGCTCATTTGAAATTTCATGACAGCAACACATCTCAAAAAAGTTGGAACAGGGGCAATAAGAGGCTGGAAAAGTTAAAAGTACAAAAAAGGAACAGCTGGAGGACCAAATCGCAACTCATTAGGTCAATTGGCAATAGGTCATTAACATGACTGGGTATAAAAAGAGCATCTTGGAGTGGCAGCGGCTCTCAGAAGTAAAGATGGGAAGAGGATCACCAATCCCCCTAATTCTGCGCCGACAAATAGTGGAGCAATATCAGAAAGGAGTTCGACAGTGTAAAATTGCAAAGAGTTTGAACATATCATCATCTACAGTGCATAATATCATCAAAAGATTCAGAGAATCTGGAAGAATCTCTGTGCGTAAGGGTCAAGGCCGGAAAACCATACTGGGTGCCCGTGATCTTCGGGCCCTTAGACGGCACTGCATCACATACAGGCATGCTTCTGTATTGGAAATCACAAAATGGGCTCAGGAATATTTCCAGAGAACATTATCTGTGAACACAATTCACCGTGCCATCCGCCGTCGCCAGCTAAAACTCTATAGTTCAAAGAAGAAGCCGTATCTAAACATGATCCAGAAGCGCAGACGTCTTCTCTGGGCCAAGGCTCATTTAAAATGGACTGTGGCAAAGTGGAAAACTGTTCTGTGGTCAGACGAATCAAAATTTGAAGTTCTTTATGGAAATCAGGGACGCCGTGTCATTCGGACTAAAGAGGAGAAGGACGACCCGAGTTGTTATCGGCGCTCAGTTCAGAAGCCTGCATCTCTGATGGTATGGGGTTGCATTAGTGCGTGTGGCATGGGCAGCTTACACATCTGGAAAGACACCATCAATGCTGAAAGGTATATCCAGGTTCTAGAGCAACATATGCTCCCATCCAGACGACGTCTCTTTCAGGGAAGACCTTGCATTTTCCAACATGACAATGCCAAACCACATACTGCATCAATTACAGCATCATGGCTGCGTAGAAGAAGGGTCCGGGTACTGAACTGGCCAGCCTGCAGTCCAGATCTTTCACCCGTAGAAAACATTTGGTGCATCATAAAACGGAAGATACGACAAAAAAGACCTAAGACAGTTGAGCAACTAGAATCCTACATTAGACAAGAATGGGTTAACATTCCTATCCCTAAACTTGAGCAACTTGTCTCCTCAGTCCCCAGACGTTTACAGACTGTTGTAAAGAGAAAAGGGGATGTCTCACAGTGGTAAACATGGCCTTGTCCCAACTTTTTTGAGATGTGTTGTTGTCATGAAATTTAAAATCACCTAATTTTTCTCTTTAAATGATACATTTTCTCAGTTTAAACATTTGATATGCCATCTATGTTCTATTCTGAATAAAATATGGAATTTTGAAACTTCCACATCATTGCATTCCATTTTTATTTACAATTTGTACTTTGTCCCAACTTTTTTGGAATCAGGGTTGTATGTTTCTTGATGGACAACACATCCTTGTGCATGTGTTGTGGTTAAGGGTCCGGTCCCACAACGCCGATAACTATAACTACACCTATAACTCCAACTCTGACTGTCCCTCTGCTGAGTTTAGTTCCAGTCTGGAGCAGAAACACCACAACTATAATCCCCACTATAATATCACTTGGTCCTGACACTCAGGGAAATAAACGCAGAATACCGTAGTCATGGAAGTTTTTTCCAAGTAGTAGCACGTTATTCCGGGTCATACTGTACAGCTTGGACTCCAAAACAACCCATGTACAGTACACACTCCAGTGGCTGATAAAATACGGATAGATTATGGAAATATAATAAAAAAGGATACAAAATACGGAGTGGTTATGGATTTTAATACGGATGCATCACGGATGCTAATAATTTACGGATGGGTCACGGACGTTTCAGTATATTATAGCTTGGTTACGGATTTCATACGGATGATGCATCACAGATAAAAAAAATTAAGAAATCTAAAACAATTAAATGTTTGGACTGCTAAGGTTCATAATTAAAATATCGTACCTGCATTTATATGTTTTCTTTATTTATTTATTATTGATATTTCATGGAAAATAATCACATATCCGTGAATAAAAGATCCATGCTTTGTATCATATTTTTTATTTTCTGCGAATCTGTATTCCGTGACTTCATGATGCAACAAGGATATACGGAGATGCCCGGGGAAAAACAGTACGTGCTCAGACAACGTCACATGGAAACAATTATCTGATTGGTCAGATGTTTATCGGATCAGATCCAGGCCTGGAAAAATGGCTCCAGAAGCAAATCTCACTGATACGGATAAACCCAGGCCTGGACTATAGGGATCGTTATCGGTCTGGTGTGAGCACCGACCACATAAACTGCAGGAGACCCATTTATTTATAGTTATAGTTATTAGTATTGTGGAACCGGGTCTTAACATTTCCAAAAGATGAGGAGAACTATATTAGCATTGTTGAATATAGTTGATTTGTCATCTAAATCACCATCTGCATCCACTAAAGAAGAGGTTCTTGATACATTTTTTTGTGCTTTCAAGACACATGAGTCAGCAATCAGCCTTCTATGGTCACAGAACACAAACAGAGTGAACATGTGGAACTTTAGTAAAGTATAAATATCAGATAGAAACAATAGTTGTGGGTGTGTCATCATTTATCGCCTTCTCTTTGTATTTGGGAACATGAGCCTCGTAGAGAAACCTGTATTTATCACACAGTTTATGGTACATGTTAATTTTAACTTGTTTCTTTTCTATTTCTCACCACTTTCCGGCGTAGAGCTGAAGTACAACCTCAGTGCAGACGTAAAGCACAAGGAAGCTCTCCCATCTCGCTTCTACTTCCACACTAACGGCACGTCCAACGTCACGGCGGGTAGCGTCTCGGCCAAACACGGACACACGGCCTGCAGCAAGCACCAAGCCTTCATGAGGGTAAGAGGGCACTCGATCTGAGCCTGTTCTGGGCTGTTTGAGGCATGTGGGGGTACCAGGTTCACAGAAGAGATTCCTTAAACTGACTAAAGTGTGGATTTCTGACTGGAACCGTCACGGTGTCTGAATGACTGCTGTTATTGGAAAATAATCAATGACAGGCTTTGTTTTGCCCCAACGTTAGTTATTTTCCAATAACAGCACATCGTTCCTCTTAAAACACAATAAGTTGGCAATTATTCTTTTTTTTTATTAATTAAAGAACAGCTTGTCGTATTTTTTATCTGGTTATAGTTGTGGGATGTCCGAGAGACAGGTTAGTTCCTGAGGAGCAGCGATAAACAGTAGTTCACTCACTTCTTCATCAGAGTTAATAACAAAAGTGCAGCTTCTTACTGAGAAAACCCAAACCGCACACTCCTCTACCCCGACGACTTTCTACAAGTGCGCACATTTTTATTTTAATTTTTAAAAAAATAAATTAAAATAATAAAAAGTAATAATCTGTTTATTATTGGGCTTACATTATCTGATGTAAAAAAACAAAACAAAACAAAAAACCTGTGTACACTTTTTAGGCACCTGTTTTTACAGGGATGCGTTTGCAGGGACCTATGATTCTAGGGCTCTAAGTTTCCAGTGACCATTTTTAGGGCCCTATTTTTACAGGACCCCCTTTTAGGACCCGATATTTGCAGAAATCTTTGTTTCCAGGACTCAATTTTAGGGACCTATGCTTACAGGACCCTTTTTAGTGCCCTACATTTCCAAGGATGTACACTTCTCGGGACCTGTGTATTCAGGGACCTATTTTTAGGGGCCCTGTGTTTCCAAGGCCTTTTATAGAGACCAGTGTTTGCAGGACCCCTTTTTAGGTCTACGTTTACAGGGATCTATTTTTCCAGAACACCTTTTTTTGGGCCCTATGTTTGCAAGGCCACTTTTTTAGGGCCCTGTGTTTGCAAGACCCCTGTTTAGGGTCCTATGTTTACAGGGATCTATTTTTCCATGACCCCTTTTAGGGCCCTATGTTTGCAGGGCCCCTTTAAGGACTATATGTTTGCAGAGCCCCTTTTAAGGGCTGTATGTTTGCAGAGCCCCTTTTTAGGGCCCTATGTTTGCAAGATCCCTGTTTAGGGCCCTATGTTTACAGGGATCTATTTTTCCAGGACCCCTTTGTAGGGCTGTATGTTTGCAGGGTCCCTTTGTAGGGCACTATGTTTGCAAGACACCTGTTTAGGGCCCTATGTTTGCAGGGCCTCTTTTAAGGGCCCTATGGTTGCAAGACCCCTACTTAGGGTCCTATGTTTACAGGGATCTATTTTTCCATGACCCCTTTTAGGGCCCTATGTTTGCGGGATCCCTTTTTAGGGCCCTATGTTTCCAGGGCACGTTGTCTCTCAGACCCTCCTGTCTAAGTCCTAAGGCCTGTGTTATATTTATGAATATAAAAATTCTCTAAGACCGTATGTTCAGGAAACAGTCTGTAAATTGCACTTCTATATCAATCAATTAAAGAAAGTAAAAAACGAGAGGTGTAGGGTTCGTTCCCACAGGACGTTTGTAGGTGTGACCTTCAGGGACAGATCCGCTCCGTGTCCTTCTGTGAGCGAGAAGCTGCAGGTCGGTTGTCACCACCTGATAACGAAGAAGAGCTCCTTCCAGAAAACACTCTATGTTTTCACATTGCTGCATTTTTTAAACTAAATTAGGTTTTCTTTCTTTTCTTTCTTTATGAAAATGATGACATTAGTACATTTCTGAGGCTTTGTGCTGACGCCTCTTGGCAGCACGGTATATAAAAAGTGCTACATAAACAGGTAGCCCCTGATGTAGTTCTATGTATAGCATAAGCTCCTTCCTGGAAAAGTCCCTCCGTGTGTGCGATGTGCAGCGCTCGCTGCGAGGAAGTGGCCGGGTGAGTTTGCTGCATCATGTCAGAGTGCTGATTCAGTCGTGCTGCAGTGAAGCCGAGTGACGAACAGAACGAGCGGTGCAGAGATGATAGATGCTGCATAAGAGTGTAGAGAGTGTGTATCAGCGTGCTTGTGTGTGAGCGATGTGAGCAGCCCAGGTGTTCAGCGAGGCCTCTCCGGACTCCGTAATCAGGTGCTTCTGCTGCTTCTCGCATTTTACACAGTAATTAATGGAGGCTGCAGCGATATCAATAGCAGCGATGCCCGTAAACAAGTGTGCGATTTCTCCCTAAAGTGCATTTTTAAAGCTTTATAAATAACCGAGACACACAGCAGATTGTTCTGAAGATGGTAAAATAAATGGTTTGAAGGCATCATGTTATCTGATCAAGCACACACACACACACAGCTCCTGCGATACACTAATTCAAAGTGTTTTGATGAAATCCGTTTGTAGTTTTATTGACAGAAGACTATGAGCTCATTGTCATCTTCCTGAGCATCTTTTAGGTCCCACTCACTTTTTCGATACTAGGAGAAGGTGTGAAACACACCCACCACATCAGCTAGAGCAGCTTGCGGCTGTGGCTGCTTCTTGTGGCTGCTTCAGGTCCTCATTCACACACTGTTTAACAAAAGCAAGCCATTTCTAATAAAAGACAGGTCTGCTTACTCCCAGAAACAAACATCCGCTTTCTCATCTCATCTCATCTCATCATCTCTAGCCGCTTTATCCTGTTCTACAGGGTCGCAGGCAAGCTGGAGCCTATCCCAGCTGACTACGGGCGAAAGGCGGGGTACACCTAGCCTGGGCCCGCCCATCCTAAGCGTGACGCAACACGAGGGCCTGTTGCGAGCTTAGTCTGGCAAGGCAAGCTATCTACAGCTCTTCCAAGCTCCCGAAAAATCGGGAACCAATCAACTTTGAGCATCTCCAACGGCCCTGGGTAGAGGCGTGTTCAAGGCAGTGACGTAGTAGAACTGCGACCGGAAGCCATAGATTGTTTACAGAATCTATGCCGGAAGCGTTTCATTCACGCTTCCGCATCTATTACGCATAGATGCTGTATTGAAAGCATTCAACGGGAAGTTCTCATTGAAAACGGAGCAAAGAGCAGCCCTGGAGGTATTTATTGAAAGGAAGGACGTTTTCGCCTTGCTCCCGACCGGCTTCGGTAAGAGTTTAATCTACCAGTTAGCCCCGTCGCGTCGCATACGTCAGAGGAAAGAGTGATGTGATTGGTTTAAGCTTCGTCACAGCCTTTTCTGGCTTCGACCAGTAGCAAACTGAGGCATTTCAGGGAGGCGGGTCAACCACGGGCTCTGGGAAACGGTTGGGCTTAATATCTTGGCCAGACCAATAGCTCGTAGAGCTTTGCAGTCGCGTTAGCCAGACTAGGGTACACCCTGGACAAGTCGCCAGGTCATCACAGGGCTACATCCGCTTTCTCTGAGAGTTAATTTTGTTTGGCTCTGCCTACAAATAAATATAAACGAAGGCATTAAGAGGACAAGTGCTATAATATATATGTTACCATATTATAGCTCCAGAATCCCTGGTTTGATCCTGAGCTTTGTCTCGAGAGTCTCATGGTGGCTCCGACATGTGTCCATATGGGCTTCTTCTGGGTTCTCCGAGTTCCTCCTAATTCGCAAAAACATGCCAGTAGGTGGATTGACTCATTCTGAATGAGTGTGTAAAGGTGTGCGTGTGTGTGTGGTGCACTTAGATGACCCGACATCCCTTGAGTTCCAGGGATAAGGGTGACGTTCTTACTTTTCCATCGATGATAGATCTCTGTTTATCGACTAGTACCAGATTCTGTTCTTCACAGAAACCGAGACAAATTGCTATAAAAGTGAAGCATCTTAGGTACGATAGTGGTGTGATTTAAAGGAATACACCGATCAGCCATAACGTTAAAACTACTGACTGGTGAAGAAGTGAATACCATTGATTGTCTCATTGCAAAGGCACCTGTCAAGGGGTGGGATACATGAGGCAGCAAGAGAAGAGAAGAGAACAGTCAGTTCTTGAAGAAGTTGATGTGTTGGAAGCAGGAAAAATGGGCAAGCGTAAGGATCTGAGTGACTTTGAGAAATTGTGATGCGAGATGACTGAGCATCTCCAAAATGGCCCATCTTGTAGGGTGTTCCTGGTATGCAGTGGTTAGTACCGAACAAAAGTGGTCCAAGGATCCAAAGGACAACCGGTGAACCGGAGACATGGTCATGGATGTCAAAGGCTCATTGATTCGCATGGGGTATGAAGGCTAGCCCATATAGTCCAATCCCACAGAAGAGCTCCTGTAGAACAAACTGCTGAAAAAGTTAATGCTGGCTAAAACAGAAAGGCGTCACCAGGAACACCCCACAAGATGGGCCATTTTAGAGATGCTCAGTCAGACCCAGTCATCTCGCCATCACAATTTGTCGAAGTCACTCAGATCCTTACGCTCGACCAGTTTTCCTGCTTCCAACATATTGACTTCTTCAAGAACTGACTCTTCTCTTGCTGCCTCGTATATCCCACCCCTCGACAGCTGCCTTTCTAATGAGATAATAAATGTCATTCACTTCTTCACCTGTCAGTGGTTTTAATGTTCTGGCTGATTGGTGTATGCTTCCCATGGTTTCAGAAAGCATGCTTCCACAGCAAATTCAGTTTGTTGTTGCCAATATAATCAGTACCTTAAAAACAGACTAATTTATTTTTATTGCAGCACTTAGAGGACTTACTTTGGCTATGAAAAGCTGAAAGGACTGGAAAAAGTATATGGGAAAGAATTCAGGAAAGTGGGAAAGGAATTAGTTCCAGTCGTGGTTACTGGATAAACTGGATGTGAGCTCTCTCTCTCTCTCTTTCTCTCTCTCTCTCCTGTCCCACCACTTTATTTTCTGACATGCTGCTCTCTATTTATGAGAATAAATACATCCTGGAACCCAGCGGTGTCACTCAGGGGGTGCAGGGTGTGACGGAGGTGCGGACTGCACCAGGGGACACCACAATGACGGCCTATAGACCCCTTCGCATGTTTGTAAACAAACCAACCGTTGCCAGGATGCGCGCGCAGCCTGGACTCAGAAACAATGGCGCTGCCCATAGACCGGCATTATGAGCTGTCAGATTACGCAAAACAATTGTCGTTACAAGATCGAGAATGCTACATAAATAAGTTAACTCTAACAAGTGGACATCGCCTACCGGATCCGCATTTAATTAAAGAGTGGACGGACGATGTTAGTAAGTTCCCTGGTATACAATGGCCAGATATATACTCGTACCTTATTGACCAGACTTCAGTGTACACCCACGAAAAACTTCGTGCCTACAAGTCTTTAGACGCATATGATTGTTATGTGCGGGCATGTACAACTTGATTAACAATGGGACATTCATATTCATTTTGTTTTAATCAAATTATGCCGGTGATGTGATGGCAATGTGGCTTTAGCTACAACAGCAAATCCCAACACTAAACAGCAATTTGCAGGAGGTGATGGCATGAAAGGAATGATAGTGTAAAGAGCGCAGCTAAGAGAAATCAGAGCTGCGTAAAAAGCGAGAGGCAGAGAGCAGAAATGAAACTGAACGGGGCGGGAGCTAGGTTAGAGCAGTCAGCGTAAGTTGGCATTAAAGTGAGGGCACACAATTTTACCTTTCCATCCTTGCTTTAAAATTGTGATTTTCGGCATACGCAAATAATGACGGCACAAAATCTGGACTGCTTGAGTCAAGCGAGACCTCTCCTACAAACAAAACTGCATGCAAAGCTAAGTTAACATGCTAACAATATTCATTACATTGTGTAACTATGACCAGCTAATCAGACAAACATTACCAAAGTATTTTGCTACATCAATAAACGAAGACTAGAAAGAACTAGACCGGACAATTCCCCGGGGGAAATTGTGAGAGGATGCAGTGCGCGAAGCAGTTCGGTCACGCATGTTGGCTGGCCGTGAATGTGTGACCTGCAGTGATGTTTCAATGCAATGATTATGTGTGTGCTTGAGACAGCAGCCGTCATGAAGAAGAGCTATTCAGGAGCATAAACAAAGTGACTACAGGCGGAAATTAGCATGTACTGCTATAACCTGGGACAGACATCTGTCCTTACCACAAGGATAATGTTTAATTTGTGCACTGTCCCTTTTAAAAATAAAATAAACTCTAAACTCTAAGAAGAGTGTTTGTAGTTTGTATGTACGAACAGAAGTGTTCCTAATAAAGTGGGCGGCTAAGGTGAGGCCTGTCGGCTGCCTTCCTCTCAGTTTGAGGCTTGTCATTCAAAAACTGTAAATCCTATCGTTTAGGTAGACACATTGTGTGAATCAGGACAAGTTTTCCTACTACTTTTGAGAAAATCATGTCTGTAGAGTGAAATTTGTGGCTGAAAACGCAGTTTAAGTGAGAAAGTTTGAGCTTTTTTTCAAACTGTCTACACTCTGAGCTTAACGAGCCTCACTGGTGTGTAACGCAATAGACACCCATTCAAAAGCCGGATTTTCTCCCGGAACCCACATGGCGTTTGAGCCGGGCCTGATCCGAAAGTGTAGAACCTAGCAGAAAAGTTGAATGCCAGATCCACAGAGGAGAAGTTTTCCTACGTTTTAGAGTTTGAATCACGTCTCTAGGTGAAAGCATGCCAGAGCAGCGGACATTTGAAAAACGTTGAAAAAGTGCTTTTTTTTTCAATTAACTCCATAGAAATGAATGGGGTTTTTTGAGACGATTTTTTCGCGACTACGTCGCGAAAAAATCGTATTCTGTAGAGAAAAGTAATAGCATAGCGAGTCCAATCAAGCCGCACGTTTTGATATATTGTTTGTCTGTGTGCGACGTACGGTTGTGTGACCTGCTATGAAGCTACAATGCCATGATTTATGTGTGTGCTTGAGACAGCCGGCCCCTCCCCTCTGTGCTCGCTTACTGAAGCCAGTCGGCATGGTGAAGGGCCTGAGCAGGTTAAGACACACACACAAGAGTTTGTCAGGTCTCTCATTATCTGTAGCCGCTATATCCTGTTCTACAGGGTCGCAGGCAAGCTGGAGCCTATCACAGCTGACTACGGGCGAAAGGCGGTTTGTCAGGTGTCTGCTGAATTTTGCTAAGGGACAGGCCTCGAACAATGACAAATAACTCGACAACGGAAGCAGCTATTCACAAAATTCTTTCACAGTGAGCGCTAGAAGGGTCTCCTGAATAAAATGATGTATTTTTTTGTTTGTACTCTTAAAAATAACGACAATAGAGCGATTTAAATACGAGTGACTTTTCTCTCAGGTTTATAATGGGTGTCAATGAAGCCTGTCAGCTGCCCTGTCCTCAGTTTGACGCTTGTCATTCAAAAACCGTAAATCCTATCGTTTAGGTAGACACATTGTGTGAATCAGGACAAGTTTTCCTACTACTTTTGAGAAAATCATGTCTGTAGAGTGAAATTTGTGGATGAAAACACAGTTTAAGCGAGAAAGTTTGAGCTTTATTTTCAACCTCTCTCCACTCTAAGCTTAACGACCCTCACTGGTGTGTAACGCAATAGACACCCATTCAAAAGCCGGATTTTCTCCCGGAACCCACATGGCGTTTGAGCTGGGACTGATCCGAAAGTGTAGAACCCAGCAGAAAAGTTGAATGCCAGATCCACAGAGGAGAAGTTTTCCTACGTTTTAGAGTTTGAATCACGTCTCTAGGTGAAAGCATGCCAGAGCAGTGGATGTTTGAAAAAGTGCTTTTTTTTCAATTAATTCCATAGAAATGAATGGGGGTTTTTTGGACGATTTTTTCGCGACTACGTCGCGAAAAAATCGTATTCTGTAGAGAAAAGTAATAGCATAGCGAGTCCGATCGAGCCGCACGTTTTGATATATTGTTTGTCTGTGTGGGACGTACGGTTATTGAGTTAATCGAAATCGAAATTTGCGTAGGAATAAGATTAAGAAGAAGAAGAAGAAGAAGAAGAAGAAATACGTAGAAGAACAATAGTTGCAGTGCTTTGCACTGCAACCTATGGGCTCCCCTAGGGGAGCCCATAGGTTGCTGTGCTGCAGCACTGCATCCTAATAAAAAAGAAAGATTTAATAAATAGCCTGATCTTACCTGTGATGAAGTGGGCGCTGCAAACCCGCGCATTTTTGATAGTGCTTTCATCCCAGTCTACACGTTTGATGGCTTGTAGCCATAGACGTCGGCGATTTTTTTTGGAATGGGTGAGATCCTGCTGGAATTCTGAACATTTTAACCCCATCACTGCTACGATTCTGACACCCGACAACACAACAACTAGGCATTTCTGAGTCTTTTTTGGGTCCAGGCTGCGCACGCAATTTCCGCTTACGTATGAATGACGTTTACTGCGAAGGGGTCTATACAACTGTACTGTTGTGTTTCATCAGATGTGCATTATTCTTATTATATATTTTATGACTACACACTTACTATGATGCTTCGAATCACGTGGTTTCGTCTGCACGCGCTGTTGTTTCTGTTGCTGCTGGTGTTTTTATAATCGCTGATTTTCAAATTTTCTGGTGGCATCAATTTCAACTAAGTGATTCACAAGTGGGCGGCACGGTGGTGTAGTGGTTAACGCTGTCGCCTCACAGCAAGAAGGTCCGGGTTAGAGGCCCGTGGCCGGCGAGGGCCTTTCTGTGCGGAGTTTGCATGTTCTCCCCGTGTCCGTGTGGGTTTCCTCCGGTTTCCCCCACAGTCCAAAGACATGCAGGTTAGGTTAACTGGTGACTCTAAATTGAGCGTAGGTGTGAATGTGAGTGTGAATGGTTGTCTGTGTCTATGTGTCAGCCCTGTGATGACCTGGCGACTTGTCCAGGGTGTACCCCGCCTTTCACCCGTAGTCAGCTGGGATAGGCTCCAGCTTGCCTGTGACCCTGTAGGACAGGATAAAGCGGCTACAGATAATGAGATGATAATAAGAAAGAAAGAAAGAAAGAAAGAAAGAAAGAAAGAAAGAACGAACGAACGAACGAACGAACGAACGAACGAACTCAATAGAAGCAGATTTGGTCACTTTCCTGTGGTATTTAAAAAGGTTTTAATGGTGTGTGTTTGTGTGTGTGTTTGCAGAGAGACGTGCGTGATATTTTCACGCCGCTGTATTTCGATGTTCAGTATGAGTTGGGAGAGCACAGCGTCATTATCGGGGGCTCCAGCAGACTTCCTCGACTCAAAGCCGTTCTACAGCAAAGAGCCGGACAAACGAACCAAGTCACAAACCAGGTACAGTACCAACACCAGCCATCACACACACCCGGAACAGTTTCTCCGTTTATCCTCCACAAAACAGTAAAGCTCAGCTGCTGCTTCTGGCACCGAAATGCTGCTTCTTGGAAATCAAGAATCGGAATCCAGTGATGTACGGGGTTGCGTTTCTGATTTTCAAAGTTCTCGGTGCAGTTCTGAACTGATATAAGCTTTTTCCTTTTATCTGCTTTTATTTCCCTTTTTTTTCTTCATAAAATGTTCTTCTCAAAAGAAGACTGACCCATTCGTACAGGCTGAGGCGTCTCCTTAACCCCCACATCAAAATTAACCTCCTAGGGCTTAGCGGTCACATGCGTGGACAGCACTTTATGGAAATTCGGAACAAGAATCCACATATGTGGACATACTTTTTCTCTAAAAGTACATCTTATCAAAAGATGATGCTTAGTTTTTATTCTAATCAGGTTCTAATAAGCCCAAATAGCAAAGAGAAATAAAAAATGCATGTAAAAAAACAGCTTGCGCCTTAGGAGGTTAAATATCAGCCTTTACAACTCACCATCAAATCTAAAGCTGTAGACTTAAATTAACTTTGTTAAATTAGCTGGCTAGCTACATTTATTAATTGTTTTGTTAAATTAGTTAGCTAGTTAAGTTTTGTAAATAAGTCTGCTAAATTAGCTCGCAAGTTAATGTTCATAAATTATTTTGTTAAATTAGTGAGCCGGTAGAGTTTTGAAAATTAGTATGTTAAATTAGCCAGGTAGTTAAGTTTGTAAATAAGTTTGTTAAATTAGCTAGCTAGTTATGCTTTTGCAATTAATTTTGTTAAATTAGCAAAGTAGTTATGTTTTTAATTAATTTGTTAAATTAGCTAATTAGTTACATTTTATATTGTTTTGTTAAATTAGCTAGCTAGTTATGCTTTTTCAATTAATTTTGTTAAATTAGCAAGGTAGTTATGTTTTTAATTAATTTGTTAAATTAGCTAATTAGTTACATTTTATATTGTTTTGTTAAATTAGCTAGCTAGTTATGTTTTTTCAATTAATTTGTTCTCATCTCATTATCTGTAGCCGCTTTATCCTGTTCTACAGGGTCGCAGGCGAGCTGGAGCCTATCCCAGCTGACTACGGGCGAAAGGCGGGGTACACCCTGGACAAGTCGCCAGGTCATCACAGGGCTGACACATAGACACAGACAACCATTCACACTCACATTCACACCTACGCTCAATTTAGAGTCACCAGTTAACCTAACCTGCATGTCTTTGGACTGTGGGGGAAACCGGAGCACCCGGAGGAAACCCACGCGGCATCTGAGTTTTAATTAGCATTTTTTATCACTTAAAAAAAATCTTTGTTTTTACTCTTGAATTGTTGAGTATGTTTAAATGTGGAGATACTTTTTTCTTCATTTCACTCGAGCAGACTTTTGCTTCCATACTCCTGTTTTTAACGGAGTGATATTTTGACACAACTCACCCTTTTACTGAAGTCCCTCTGAGCAGTTACTCACTCTGAAATAATAAAAAGCTAATAAACTCAACTCTCTCATCTTACGCGTCATTATTGCATTGTAGAATAATGCTGGAAGCACAAAGATCATAAATCTTCTTGCTGTTGTTTTTTAATTATTTAAATTTTACACCCTACATGATGAAACTCGGACCTCTGACTCTGTAACGGTTCTGAACCTGAACTTTTGGAAAGGGCCTTCAGCTCTTGGCTCCTTGTTGGAGATAAAATGGAACCAGTTGAGCTCTCAAGCTCTCTCTCTCTCGGTCCATGCAGGAATGAAACGAATGGATTTTACCTCTGTAGACTGGAAAAACAGACTTGTGTGTGTTTGTTTTGTTTTTACAGACTCAGTTTGCCAGATACTGCGCTTGGGAAAACTGCTCCACAAACCTGCAGGTTTCTGCACATCTGGTGCTTCCACAGTAAGCTGATTTATTTGATTTATTTCCTCCTTTTTTTTCTGCATCACAAACTTCTGGCTGTCACACACCTCCATCTCCCATCACTCGGTCATGCTCTGAATTCAGATCTCGCCGAAACACCAGTGGGCGGAGTCTGAATCAGTGTAAAGCCTTTTTAGCAGCTGTAGCTCAGCGCTGACACACACGACTTTACTGAACATGTTTAATGTTTAAACCTTCACTGTTCAATTTAATTCAGATTTATTTATATAAACGCTTTTAACAATAGACATTTTCACAAATCCGCTGTACAGAAATCTGGATTTAGTTTTAGATCTCTGGATCCGGTCCTCATCGATGCTGATACTGAAATGTGGAACTTACAGTGGTGCTTGAAAGTTTGTGAACCCTTTAGAATTTTCTATATTTCTGCATAAATATGAACTCAAACATCATCAGATTTTCACACGAGTCCTAAAAGTAGATAAAGAGAACCCAGTTAAACAAATGAGACAAAAATATTATACTTGGTCATTTATTTATTGAGGAAAATGATCCAATATTACATATCTGTGAGTGGCAAAAGTATGTGAACCTCTAGGATTAGCAGTTAATTTGAAGGTGAAATTAGAGTCAGGTGTTTTCAATCAATGGGATGACAATCAGGTGTGAGTGGGCACCCTGTTTTATTTAAAGAACAGGGATCTATCAAAGTCTGATCTTCACAACACATGTTTATTGAAGTGCATCATGGCACGAACAAAGGAGATTTCTGAGGACCTCAGAAAAAGCGTTGTTGATGCTCATCAGGCTGGAAAAGGTTACAAAACCATCTCTAAAGAGTTTGGACTCCACCAATCCACAGTCAGACAGATTGTGTACAAATGGAGGAAATTCAAGACCATTGTTACCCTCCCCAGGAGTGGTCAACCAACAAAGATCACTCCAAGAGCAAGGCGTGTAATAGTCGGCGAGGTCACAAAGGACCCCAGGGTAACTTCTAAGCAACTGAAGGCCTCTCTCACATTGGCTAATGTTAATGTTCATGAGTCCACCATCAGGAGAACACTGAACAACAATGGTATGCATGGCAGGGTTGCAAGGAGAAAGCCACTGCTCTCCAAAAAGAACATTGCTGCTCGTCTGCAGTTTGCTAAAGATCATGTGGACAAGCCAGAAGGCTATTGGAAAAATGTTTTGTGGACGGATGAGACCAAAATAGAATTTTTTGGTTGAAATGAGAGGCGTTATGTTTGGAGAAAGCAAAGCACTGCATTCCAGCATAAGAACCTTATCCCATCTGTGAAACATGGTGGTGGTAGTATCATGGTTTGGGCCTGTTTTGCTGCATCTGGGCCAGGACGGCTTGCCATCATTGATGGAACAATGAATTCTGAATTATACCAGCAAATTCTAAAGGAAAACGTCAGGACATCTGTCCATGAACTGAATCTCAAGAGAAGGTGGGTCATGCAGCAAGACAACGACCCTAAGCACACAAGTCGTTCTACCAAAGAATGGTTAAAGAAGAATAAAGTTAATGTTTTGGAATGGCCAAGTCAAAGTCCTGACCTTAATCCAATGGAAATGTTGTGGAAGGACCTGAAGCGAGCAGTTCATGTGAGGAAACCCACCAACATCCCAGAGTTGAAGCTGTTCTGTATGGAGGAACGGGCTAAAATTCCTCCAAACCGGTGTGCAGGACTGATCAACAGTTACCGCAAACATTTAGTTGCAGTTATTGCTGCACAAGGGGGCCACACCAGATACTGAAAGCAAAGGTTCACGTACTTTTGCCACTCACAGATATGCAATATTGGATCACTTTCCTCAATAAATAAATGACCAAGTATAATATTTTTGTCTCATTTGTTTAACTGAGTTCTTTATCTACTTTTAGGACTTGTGTGAAAATCTGATGATGTTTTAGGTCATATTTATGCAGAAATATAGAAAATTCTAAAGGGTTCACAAATTTTCAAGCACCACTGTAGTTCCGATTAATCAGTCAGAGAGGTTATCGAACATTTTATTCTATTTAAACTCTGTTTAAGTTTAAATAGTGGCCAGAAAGTGCACATAGTATATTCATGCACTTAAAGCTGGTTTATACATAACCTTCTGTTCACACACTCACTTATATACTTTATGTACATCTGGAGAATTAAAACTGGCATCCTCAATGAAATCCACAACAATTTCTTGCACAGCCACTTCAAACATACTGACAAATATGTACGTAACGATATATCATGCGATGATAAAATCATGCTACAAACTTATCATTTGAATCGATGAAATAAAAAAAAATTAACCATTATTATTATTATTATTATTATTATTATTATTATTATCAGGCTGCGTAATCTTAGTTTTTCCAAGCTGTAACTGTGTTGTTTAGATAGCTGAGGGTACAAATAGTGTGACTTCACCGTAGATGGAAGTAACACAGTTCTCATGCTGTGAAAACACACACACGCCCATCTAAAATGTGAAAGAGCTGTTGTGTGATTGACTGTACAAATAGATTTAACAACAATCAGAGCATTTGTGTGTTCTGATTGGCTACTCTACTACTAGGCTATCAGCTCATATACCGTGAGTAGAGAAAAACAAAATGGCGGCGCTCATCAAGTCAGATATATCACTTTGTCATCAAGCCTTTAAAAGAAACAGAAATAGCTAAAAGAATATAGCCCCCCTCGATAGCGCCTGTTCCACACTCCAGCCCAGTCGGTGGCGGTAATGCATCTTTAAGTTGGTTTACCAACCACAAAAATAAAACCCTAAAAAAGAAGAAGAAGAAAATGGCAGGGCGTGTTGCTGAAGCAACCGAGGGCGAAATAAAAACTCTACTTGAAAACAAAACCTTAAAATATAAGAAAAATAAGAAGCAAAAAATGGAATAAAAGTGGTAAGAACGTATCTTTTTTATTTTTCAAGAATTATTATCTCATTTTTCACAAATTATTCCTGTCATTTCGCCGGATTGTTTACATTCTAAGCAGAAATTATTTTGTCGGACGTTTTGTATAAAGATTTTATTGATCGAATTTGCAAAAAAATAAAAATGCTCTGTTTCTCAAAACCTAGTGAATGTGGATAGAATAAAACAGTTATTCCACTCAATCTCGATGCTACGCGCCTCGTTGGCTCTCAGCTCATGTACAACTCGATTTCATGGAATAACTGTTAAAGATTAGGGGTGTTCACACGGCAACTTTTACTCCGGTGTAGCACCGGGGCTGCCCCGGTAGAGCGTTCACACGGTACAAAGTTATACCGGTGTAGCCCCTGAAAGCTGCTTAAACCGGTGCAAATCTAACCCTGCTCGGGAGGTGGTTTAAGAAATTGACTCCGGAGTAAATGCTAGTTTGCGGGGCAGCACCGATATAAAATGGGACGTCTGAACGCTACGGGGTAGACTCGCTACGCGTGAGGAGAGTTGATTACATACGGGCATTGCATAATTTGCATCCTGGTATTTTGCGCTTCCAAAATGTCGAATATCAACAACAACAGAACTGCGTGTCTTCCAGTGTTGCCAGATTGGGCGGTTTTAAGTGCATTTTGGCGGATTTGAACATATTTTGGGCTGGAAAACGTCAGCAGTATCTGGCAACACTGGTGTCTTCATCCACGTTGTTTTCCCGGCGCTTGGTGATGCCATGACAACCGGGAAAAGGAAGTAGATTTTCACGCATGCGCATATTTCATTTCCGCATTATTACTATCGTATAGCACGATCGCAAAAACTGCCGTGTGAACGCAAGTGGGGCTGCACCGGTGCTAACACGCTTCTCTCTAGTAAGCAGGGTTGTGACGTGTGAACGCTCCACAAAATTTACACCGGTGTAAGATATATCGCAACAAAATACATCGGTGCAGCATCGATGCAAATATGTGCCGTGTGAACACCCCTATATTTAACTCAATACCATCTGTCTAAAGTGTCCTGCTTTCTGTCACGGTAAATGCAGTTCATGTTGAGTTCTTTCATATGAAATAAAATCGATCAGTGCACATTCAACCTGTCTCTGTTTAGAGAAACAAGCGTACAGTTAACATCCAGCTGCAGTTAAATCATAAAATGTTACAAATTTTGGCTGCGAAAATTTGCGTTTTCAGCTGAAGGGGAAAACAGGAGGCTCCAGTGTCAGTGCTTCGTAACTTTCTTGTCGGTTTTCTGCCCTGGGAAACGATGTCTTCAGAGAATGATGGTTTCTAACTCGTTTTGTGGGCATTCCACAACGTTACCCACTCACCGGCCACTTTAATAGGAACTTCTTGTTGATTCTAAGATCCCTGTTCTTGGCTGCAGGAGCGGAACCCAACGTGTTCTTCTCTTTTCTGTTGCATGCTGAGATGCTTTCCTGCTCACCACAGTTGTAAAAAGTGATTATATGAGTTACTATATCCTTCCTGGCAAAAAAAGAGCTCGAGCTGATGTGGCCGTTTCCCTCTGACCCTCTCTTATCAACAAGGCGTTTGTTTCCACCCACAGAACTGTCGCTCACTCACTCGATGATGTTTTTTGTTTTCCGCACCATTCTGTGTAAACTCCAGAGACTGTTGTGTGTGAAAACCCCAGGAAGGAGATCAGCAGCTTCTGAAATACTCAAACCAACACCCATACCACAGTGAAAGAAAGTCACACTTCACTGAGATCACAATTTTTTCCCATTCTGATGTTTGAACATTGTGAACATTAACTGAACATAATGTGTTGTAATAGGAAAAATAATCAACAGTCGGATGGTGTGATGCAGTCGGGTCTGATCGAAGATGTGTGTGTTAAAGTAGGCAACACTTAAAGCAGCAGGAAAAGAGCAGAACTGTCAGTTTACTGGGTGCAGGTAGATAGTGTTAGTCAGTGTTACTGATTCTAAATGAGATGGGTATCGAGCAGTACTTGACTCTGGAAGTATGAGCAGCTAAAGTAACCAAGGACACACACACACACAAGCAAACAGAAACACCTGCATTCATTTGCATGGTGTCTTCGCTGAAGGCTTTGAAGAAATGATGAGAAAGACGGGGACAGGATGAGCTACACACACACACACACACAGAGTTCAGACCTTGAAACGGGGCACCAGGTGTGCATCTGGGAGTGTGACAAGTCTCACTCCCCCAGTCACCACGTACACACACGCCTTATGAATAATCAGATCATGCATTATCACTGTGAAGAGTGGAAGAGGTCCATAAATTAGTTTGCCTACTGCTGGAAACATGATCCAAAATGTTAATTTTTGTGTATGCACACACACACACACACACGCACATGCCTTAATTAAGCAAGCCTTGAGAGAAATGCTCTGAATCCAGATGACTGATGTAGAGCGCTGGCTCTTGTTCCTTGTGCTCTACGAGGCCCATTTCTATAAAATAACAGCACATTCTTTCTCAGGCGCTTGAAGATTCCCTGAAGTAACATTCAGTGTGTATGAGAGCAGGAGAAAGGAGAGTGCGGATAGAAAGCGTGACGGATGAAAACATGACACAGTCAGAATAGGAAGCTGTTGTACAGAGCAATTCCCTTCGTTTCTTATTTCATGAGCCATGAGCAGCGTACCTGCTGTAATCAGGAAACTTTCCTGTGTTCGTTCTTTATCAACAATACCAAACCTAGTGTGTGATGGCATGATGTCACAACAATGAACGAAATGATGACACCAACCCACAGAGATCTGGACGTAATTCATGATTAATGACGGCAATGAAAATGAATCAGAAATATCAAGAGGAGGAACTACAGGATCTTCCTATAATCAATGGTCATCAATCAGTGGTCTTTAATTAAATAAGATAAATATCTATCCATCCATTATCTGTAGCCACTTACCCTGTACAGCAGGGGTCATCAAACTACGGCCCGCGGGCCGACTCCGGCCCGCCACCCCCCTTTGACCGGCCCCGCAGCCCCTCTGCCCCCCACCACTTGAACCGGCCCTATGAGGCAATCCCCAAAAGTGGTCATGGCCTATTTTTTTAAATTGCTTTTTGGCAAATAATAACATGTCTGCATCTTGTATTTTGTTGATTTTATCAATTAAAATTGATATTTAGTTATAAAATGAACTATTCATATTTTCCAAATTTTCATCATATGCTCGCGATCAAGCAGTGACAGGCAGCGCACGCGCAGAGAACTGTCAGTGTTCAGGACAGCAAAATGGCTAGCGGTCAGCGAAAAGCTGACAGAGTGCAGAGTTTTTAAAGAACAGTGGACCACCGATTATTTTTTCGTTCAGTGTAAGGACCGTGCAGTTTGTCTTGTATGTAAAGAAAGTGTGTTGGTTTTCAAAGAATATAATCTGCATCGTCACTACGAAACCCGCCACAAAGAGTATGCTAGTTTGCGAGGGAAAACAAGAGAAGACAGGATTCGGAGGATGAAATGCGGACTGGCTGCACAACAGAACGTATTCCTTCGCCAAACCCAGATCAACCAGGCTGCTGTCCGAGCTAGCTATAAGGTAGCTCACCTACTAGCTCCCCATGGAAAGCCGTTTACTGATGGGGACTTTGTTAAAGTATGCATGCTTGCTGTGGCCGAGGAGGTGTGTCCCGACAAGAAGGATGCGCTCAATGCGGCGAGTCTTTCCGCACCTACTAAGACCAGCCGAACCGAAGATTTGGGGGACACCGTGTATGACCAGCTGAATGAGAGAGCGTCAGAATTCGAGTTTTTGCTTTGGCCATGGATGAGAGCAATGACGTGCAGGACACAGCACAACTGCTGTGATCTATTGATCTATTGCTCATATTATTATAATTTCACTGTTTTTTTTAAATGTATTTATTTTATAGGCCTATTTATTTGACCTTTATTAAGTGCTGCACACAATTATTATTAATATTATTAATAATATCAACAGGCCTACCTACAATTTATAATTTTCCACTCACCTTTGCCAGTGTCAATCACCTCAACTAGGCAGATGTTTCTTACCTTGACAGCTTTTATGTTATTTTTATTAGAAAATAAATAAATAAATAAATGGATCTGTGGTATTTCAAATTAAAACAGTGTGAAGACTCGATTACTACTTTTGCAAACCACTAGTAAAGATAAACAAATATGTGCCAGGAATCAAGTGTTGATATAGTAGTGGGGGATATAGTAGTGTGGGATAGCAGTGCCAGGCTAGTAATCTCTACTACACAATGAGGCCTGCTGGTGGTCATATTTGTCTGGGTCGTACAATTCTATGTTATATAGCTGACCCGACCCCGGCCCCCATCACAGTCAGGAATGACAATGTGGCCCCCAGAGAAAAAAGTTTGGTGACCCCTGCTGTACAGGGTCACGGGCAAGCTGGAGCCTATCCCAGCTGACTACGGGTGAGAGGCGGGGTACACCCTGGACAAGTCGCCAGGTCATCGCTAAGATAAATATACATATCTGATTTTACATAGCAAAGCTGAAGACAAAACATATATAACAGTTATTCACTGTGGTATGGGTGTTGGTTTGATCCAGATGGACTGGTTTGAGTATTTCAGAAGCTGCTGATCTCCTCCTGGGGTTTTCACACACAACAGTCTCTAGAGTTTACACAGAATGGTGCAGAAAACAAAAAACATTGAGTGAGTGAGCGACAGCTCTGTGGGTGGAAACAAACGCCTTGTTGATAAGAGAGGTCAGAGGAAATGGACAGGTTGGCTAGAGATTTTTTTTTTTTTTGCCAGGAAGGATATAGTACAGGGGTGGCCAACCAGTTGGAGACCAAGAGCCACATTTTTTACTGTATTACCGCAAAGAGCCACATCATACACATGGGCACACGAACATCACCCATCCCTTCCTCTCTCTCTCTCACACACACACACACCTCTGCTCAGCCAGATTAATAGTAAATGTCACACACCAACATATTTACTCCTACAGTACTAAGACCACAGGCTGAGGCCAGTCATTTTTAACAATGAACATTGTGTGCACTTACTATGCATGCTGCTTAGTGGGACTCATGGCATTACCAAAAAAAAGCCACACCATACACATGACCACACATGTGTACCATACATGTGACCCCCCTCGCTCTCTCTCTCCCTCACAGACACACACGCTCAAACACGCACCTCTGCTCAGCCAGATTAATAGTAAATGTCACACGCCAACATGAGAGAAATTTACTCCTTCAGTCAGTACTAATACCACAGGCCAGTCATTTACAGCAATCAATATCGTGTGCACTTACTATGCATGTTGCTTAGTGGGACTTCTGACATTCCTTGCCTTGAACAATCCTCTTCAAATCTGGCTTGTATTCCGTCGTTGCCACTCGAAGCAGTTCTTTCACATGGGTTTCAGTCAGAACAGAACGATGCTTTGACTTCACGTGTTTCATGGTAGAGAACACGGACTCGCAGACGTATGTTGACCCAAACATTGACAGTATCTTAAGCGCAGCCCGTTTCACATTCGGGTATTTTTCCAGTGGCACACTTTTCCAAAACTCAATGGTGCCTTCCCTCAAAACAGGTTTCAGTTGGTCTTCCTCACGAAGATCGATCATCTCCAACTCAGCCGCAGCCTCATCTGTGACAAGCGGGGCTTTCAAACAGTCCATCTCCGCATTGAATGGGTCGACGAGGAACGTAACCTGTGGCCTTTTCAGTTGTATATCACGGAACCGGGTTACAAAGCTTTCGTGCAGGTTTTCAATTAGTGTTGCATATCTGGCTCCTTGCTTATTCAGGGAGGCGGGAAGCTTTGAAATGAGCTAATGACAACTGACATATAAGGCAGAATGGCTTGCCATTACATTCAACAAAAAAGTATAAACTCTCCCACTCTGTTAAAAATGTCCTATGTTCGTCTTCATATTTTCGTTTTGCTGTGCATTTTTTCATTGCCATTTTGAGAGGCTACTTGACACAAGATACACCTTGCCCAAAAACTTAGCGATTATCTCACGCACATGCGCATTTGACATGACCTAAAAATACCGTAATATACCCAAGCAAAGCGAAGATGTATTTGACGAAAATACCATACTGAACTCAAGCAAAGCGCACACGCACATAAAAAAAACAAACACAAACACAAACTTCGATATGAACGTAAGAGCCGCATGACGCCGGGCAAAGAGCCGCATGCGGCTCGCGAGCCGCGGGTTGGCCACCCAAGATATAGTAGCTCATATAATCACACTTTACAACTGTGGTGATCAGGAAAGCATCTCAGCATGCAACAGAAAAGAGAAGAACACGTTGGGTTCCGCTCCTGCAGCCAAGAACAGGGATCTTAGAATCAACAAGAAGTTCCTATTAAAGTGGCCGGTGAGTGGGTAACGTTGTGGAATGCCCACAAAACGAGTTAGAAACCATCATTCTCTGAAGACATCGTTTCCCAGGGCAGAAAACCGACAAGAAAATTACGAAGCACTGACACTGGAGCCTCCTGTTTTCCCCTTCAGCTGAAAACGGAAATGTTCGCAGCCAAAATTTGTAACATTTTATGATTTAACTGCAGCTGATGTTAACTGTACGCTTGTTTCTCTAAACAGAGACAGGTTGAACGTGCACTGATCGATTTTATTTCATATGAAAGAACTCAAAATGTTTACCGTGACAGAAAGCAGGACACTTTAGACAGATGAGTTAAAGCTGCAATAAAGTATCTGAACTTCTCATGTATCTGGACACCTGCGAAGGAACATTGATCATTTGTGTCAGATAACGGAATCCAGGGACACATGTCGGCCCGGGGGCATTTTGAGTTATTGACAGATTCAGAAAGTCCAGTTTCTAAGCTTTCCAATGATGCCTTCCATGTGGAGATCTGACAATATTTGAAGAATGTGTGGCCTTTTGAAAGTGTATACTTCTTAAAACAGGAAAGGGAGAAAATCGCCCTCAAAGTTTTCCATCTCAGCTACTCTGGGTGCAGGGCGGGCACATAATGGTGCTCATCTGCATGACATTAAGGAAAGCCCTACCCCCTACGAGCTAGCACGATACTACTTTCATGTAAACAAAGATCACCACGTCAATTTTCCTTCCATGCAAAGTATGCCCAACACAATTATGAAGTACAAAAATAAGTCCTAAAGTATACTTTAACATTTTGTGGTTGAAAAATTACTCACACCGTAAGAAAGAAAGATAGCACGATGATGACACAACTAACACAACACTAGTTTCATGTAAAGCCTCGGTCACAACCGGCCGTACGGTACGCGCTCCTACGGCCGGTCTACATGCAAAAAACGCAAGAAACGCACGGAGGGCGCGCATGTGACGTGCTGATTTTCGAGCCGCAGACCGGCCGCAGAGGTTCGTTGTCATGTCAAACAAACCCTACGGGCGCTTACGTTTTTTTCAGGTTGCAAGACAAACTTACGGCCAACGCACGTCTTTCTCCGTGAACAAAAAAAAAAAACGCAGCGATTTGGGAAACGCCAAAAATCGCACGGCCAAAAAATCGTACGTCCGGTTGTGACCTAGGCTTAACCAAACCACAACACTCTCCGTTACATGCAAAAATAACCACACAGCCTTAGATTAATAAACTCACCCCATCAGAAAGAGAAACGGCGCCTTGCACACATCAATGCCTCCGATGGAATGTAGTCCTAGAACGGTCCGTGTATCATCCGATCATTCAAGTATTCCATTCAATCTGGAAAACGAGGTTGCGGTTTTTTTTGCTAGAAATGGTCATCTCCGATGTAAATACCGTGCGTCTGTTTGCTTCGCGGTGTGTCAGCTCCTCTGTGCTCTGTTTAGTAACTCATTCCATAGTGAAATCACACGCCTGTATGCAGCTTAAGTAGCCACGAGCTCAGCTCGTATCATACAGCTGATTCGCAAAAAAAAAAACAAAAGACTTAAATCATCATGTGAATGGCCCATATGGTAATTTCCCCACACCCCCCAGCAGGCTACAGTCCTGACAAAAACGAGACAATTTGCAACAAAAAATGTATGCTTTTCCAACAAAACAATCTATTATCTGAAATACTGATTGCATTCTTCAAGATCTCAACTTGCACATGATGGAAAAAAACAAAAATCACAAATTTCGAAAAAAAAAATGCTTCTTTTGCGATTATCTCGGATTCGTTTCGGCCGACATGTGTCCCTGGATTCGGTGAGGGGTCACATTTTGACATCTGGTGTGACATTACTGCATCGTGAGCTTATTTAATGGGGGAAGCCATGGCCTAAAGGTCAGAGAAACAATTTGGGACCAAAAGGTTGCTGGTTTGATTCCCTGGACCAGCAGGAATGGCTGAAGTGTCTTTGAGCAAGGCACCTAACCCCAACTGCTCCCCAGGCTGCTCTGGGTATGCTGTATGTCGCTCTGGATAACAGCGTCTGCTCAATGCCATTAATGTAATTTAAAATGCACTAGATTTCCGAATATTTAACGACGGGCTTCTTGTCTCGACAGGTCTTACAACAACATGCCGTATTTTGCTCTGGGAAATGGGAAGACCATCATGCTGAACACCACGCTGGTCAATGCAGGAGATGACGCCTTCCTGCCCAAACTGCACATCCAATTCCCCAACAATCTTTACTTCATCAGAGTCCTGGATGCAGTGAGTGGACTTTTACATTTTCATCTGAACTGGAAGGAAAAAAAAACAAAAAACACTGAAAGTAAACTTTTTCTCTGATGGTGATTTCAGGAGGAGAAACATGTGAGCTGTGAGATCACCGAAGAGGAGAAATCAACCATCACTCTGGACTGCAGCGTGGGGAATCTCTACATACCGGCTCTGGCCAAGGTAGCTGCCTGCGTCTTAGCACTTGTCTCCCAAACTTCTTCCTCCATTTCTTTTTCTTTCTTTGTGTCTGCTTTGGCATTGATGTGCTATTTTTGTGCAGCTCAACATCAGCTTTCTACTGGATGTGAACCAAAACAGCAGCGCTGGTGACCTGAGCATCAGTGTCAACGCCACAAGGTATGAAAATGCTCCAGTGTAAGCGGACTCTTTATATCTGTTGAATTCTTGATTCTGATTGGTCAGAAGGTGCAACTCTGACATAAATCACTGATATGGTGAAGTTTGCTGTGGTTGTGTCCGGCCGCATCACACCAACCAGTGGTTGATTACTTTCCTAGAACAACCCAATCCAATAGTTTCATTCTTTACTTTTTCATGCACGTGCAGTCTGAGAACCTTCTAAACAAGAGCACTGAAAGAAGGAAGGAAGTCTGTTAAAACTGAGAAGTCTCGGCCAATATCCATTTTTAGATAAAGTGTCTTGCTACTTCTTTGCATTATTCATGGAGTATAATTTGGCATCCGGTACACACAGATGCACACAGAGAGCTCATGTAAGAGGCCCTCAGTGTGTTTTGGGTGTTGTTAGGGGCGACCGGTAAACGTATGCCTCTGGATATTATGAGTCACTTGAGCCTCGTTTTCTTATTGTTGAACACTTAGTATAGTTCTTACGTACTGTGCTTGTGTGGTTTTGTTGTTTCGCAAATACACAATATAACTGGGCTTAAAGGCTCAATTAACAGAGCTGATGTTTTGTTTTTCCTCAAAAAAGGATTTTAAAAGTGCTGTAATATGCATATAAAACTTCTCAGAGGAACTGGATGAGGTTTTACTGATATATTTCGGTTTCATTTTTGTTTTGAGTCGTTCTCGTTGATGCAGTAATGATCTCAGATGAAGACTATGATAAAGTGAGAAAGCTGAACAGCAAAGGACGTTGTGTATAATCAAATGGTGTTTAGATTTGGATTAAGGTTTAGATGGTATCCTTGTGGTTGCAGAGGGCTAACTTTTAGTCTCAGAATGCAAAAAAGTATATTTCATACTTCAAAGCAGGTATTTACTGAGGAATATAACCATTAGCAGGTTATAATATACACCAGACTTTGGTGTACTTGGTTTATTGTGTAAACCTCTACTGGCTTTAAAAACTGCATTTTTTTTCCTCAAACTCAGCCACTAGGTGGTGGAGGCATTGTCTTTTGGGTTATTCATCCAAACATCCATCCATCCAACCATCCAACTATCCATTCATCCAACCATCCGTCCATCCAACCATCTATTCATCCAACTATCCACCCAACCATTCATTCATCCAACCATCCATTCATCCAACCATCCATCCATCTAGCCAACCATCCATCCAACCCTAACCCATCCATACATCCAACCAAACATCCATTCATCCAACTATCCATCCAAACATTCATTCATTCATCCAACTATCTATTCATCCAGCCAACCATCCATCCATCCAAACATCTATTCATCCAACTATCCATACATCCAACCAACCATTCATTCATTCATCCAACCATCCATCCATCTAGCCAACCATCCATCCAACCAAGAAACTAGTCAGCGCAATATCTTGAAGGACAAGCTGTTAAACATTTAGATATGCAATTATTTGGGAATTGATCCAAACAGGGTCAAGCTCACAGCCAGGTCAAATGTCTGAAATTTCTGTTTTTCTCCAATAACTTCCTTCCTTTCTGAAATACATTTTAAGGTTATCTCAGGCATACAAATTGGTGACAAGAAAGGCTACACTTGTTGGCAGTGGAGTCATTCCCGTCGACACCACTGTCATCGAGTTCAACTACTTTTTTTTTCTTTCTAGATTGTGAATGTGCTAATTGGTGAAATGTCTGTATTTCAGAGAAAACTATGAAAACAAGGATCTTCTGCATGATAACGTGGCCTATCTGACTCTGCCGCTAAGATACGGTGTGGATTTCAACGTCCACGGGTGAGTCACGGGGTTCACTCGAACTCTAACCACACATTAGTGCTGTACTGAATAGGTTACGCTGAATGATATACACCAAACCTGGGCAGTTTAACTAGTCTCTCCACAGTCTTACCTACAACAGGTAAGAACCAGGAAGTGGAAAAGAAAAAGGAGATCAGAAGGAACTAGGAGACTGTAAAAAAAATAAACAGAAACGTTTCCTTGGATTCTTGCAGAACACTACAAGAAAACCGAGGAACATTTCTCTTGCTCATCCTGAATGTGAGCGGTCTAGTATGTCTTGAGTGATGACTAAAGGGGCGTACACAGAGGAAAAGACTAGCAGCAGTGTCGTGACAAAAGATCATGGAATGTCAATGAAATTTGGTGAACTGGAGCAATGATGGGTGAAATAACCATCGGCGATGCGAAGTGGGCGGCTACCAAGTTAAACTAATCTCAAAGCTGAGGTGACGTGATTGATGCAAATAACAATGGAAGTCCGTTTACTGACAGATAACGACAACACAGTTATAAATAATTATGCAAGAGGATACTTACGGAACCAGAGCCTGGAATGTCCACTAGTGGCCAACTTTCAGCTACAAAGCGATGGACAACGAGTGAACTGCTTTATATGTGGACATCCCTTAAGTACAGGAAGTAAACAGGAAGCTTTTTCAACGTTAGCCATCTCTCAAATTGTGTACAACTTCTCAAGAATCAAGAGATGTTTGTCAGCCCGTCCATACACAAGTATACAGCAAGGCTGAAATAACATTTCTCTAAGACCCGTTGTGCAACAAAAAAGACTAAATACAAGACGAAGGACAAACATAAGCCAAGGCAAGTCAAAAGGACAAGCAGGTAGTGTAAAATGAGCAATGAGTAATGCAATGAATAATTAACAGTTTTCCCATGAAATCAAGTCGTACATGAGCTGGTAGCCAACGAGGCGCATAGCACCAAATTGGCTAAAAGCCATGTACGACAAGATTGAGCGGAATAACTGTTTTATTCTATCCACATTCAGTGGATTTTGAGAAACAGATCATTTTTATTGTTATTTTTTGCAAATTTGATAAATAAAACTTCGTACAAAACGTCCGGCAAAACCATCTCAGCTTAGAATGTAAACAAACCGGCAAAATGACAGGAGCAATTTGTGAAAAATGCGATGATAATAATAATAATAATTCTTGAAAAAAAAAAAAAAAGATATGTTCTTACCATCAAATACTTTTGTTTTATATTTTGTTGCTTTTTTATATTTTTTAGGGTTTTGTTTTCAAGTAGTTTTTATTTCATCCTCGGTTGATTGAGCAAAACACGCCACCATTTTCTTCTTCTTCTTTAGGTTTTTTTTTTTGGCGGTTGGCAAACCAACTTAAAGGTGCATTACCGCCACCAACTGGACTGGAGTGTGGAACAGGCGATATTGGGAAAATATATTATTTTAGCTATTTCTGTTTCTTTTAAATACTTGATAACAAAGCCAGCATTTTGTTTTTCTCTACTCATGGTATATGAGCTGATAGCCTAGTAGTAGATCAGCCAGAGTGCACAAATGCTCATATCCAGTGAATGTGGATAGAATAATATACATTACACGGTGGAGGGTGTAAAGTGACTTTGTACCAATTGTTATGCTCATGCATGGAAACTCATGTATGATGTATGGAGCACTATTAATACCTGAATAATACAAAGTATTAATACTGCTGGAACATGAAACGTAGACACTTCATAGAGAAAGGGGCAGAGCCATCAGAAGCCATTACAGTACGAATTTTGATTTGAAGTTTAAGGCGACCATTTTGCTGTGTATCTGGTGTGTTAATTGATAAACGTTTTTGCATTTCTACCCATCAAATTATATTTAATTTGTAAACTTTGACAGTCTAAGGCCATAGTGTACAATTCAAGACATGATTGAACTTGTTCTCCCAGGTCAGTTATAGATAAAGTAAAAACAACCAGGTCTGGGATAATAATACAGTGGTGCTTAAAGTTTGTGAACCCTTTAGAATTTTCTATATTTCTGCATAAATATGACCTAAAACATCATCAGATTTTCACACAAGTCCTAAAAGTAGATAAAGAGAACCCAGTTAAACAAATGAGACAAAAATATTATACTTGGCCATTTATTTATTGAGGAAAATGATCCAATATTACATATCTGTGAGTGGCAAAAGTATGTGAACCTCTAGGATTAGCAGTCAATTTGAAGGTGAAATTAGAGTCAGGTGTTTTCAATCAATGGGATGACAATCAGGTGTGAGTGGGCACCCTGTTTTATTTAAAGAACAGGGATCTATCAAAGTCTGATCTACACAACACATGTTTGTGGAAGTGTATCATGGCACGAACAAAGGAGATTTCTGAGGACCTCAGAAAAAGCATTGTTGATGCTCATCAGGCTGGAAAAGGTTACAAAACCATCTCTAAAGAGTTTGGACTCCACCAATCTACAGTCAGACAGATTGTGTACAAATGGAGGAAATTCAAGACCATTGTTACCCTCTCCAGGAGTGGTCAACCAACAAAGATCACTCCAAGAGCAAGGTGTGTAATAGTCGACGAGGTCACAACAGACCCCAGGGTAACTTCTAAGCAACTGAAGGCCTCTCTCACATTGGCTAATGTTAATGTTCATGAGTCCACCCTCAGGAGAACACTGAACAACAATGGTGTGCATGGCAGGGTTGCAAGGAGAAAGCCACTGCTCTCCAAAAAGAACATTGCTGCTCGTCTGCAGTTTGCTAAAGATCACGTGGACAAGCCAGAAGGCTATTGGAAAAATGTTTTGTGGACAGATGAGACCAAAATAGAACTTTTTGGTTTAAATGAGAAGCATTATGTTTGGAGAAAGGAAAACACTGCATTCCAGCATAAGAACCTTATCCCATCTGTGAAACATGGTGGTGGTAGTATCATGGTTCGGGCCTGTTTTGCTGCATCTGGGCCAGGATGGCTTGCCATCATTGATGGAACAATGAATTCTGAATTATACCAGCGGATTCTAAAGGAAAATTTCAGGACATCTGTCCATGAACTGAATCTCAAGAGAAGGTGGGTCATGCAGCAAGACAACGACCCTAAGCACACAAGTCGTTCTACCAAAGAATGGTTAAAGAAGAATAAAGTTAATGTTTTGGAATGGCCAAGTCAAAGTCCTGACCTTAATCCAATGGAAATGTTGTGGAAGGACCTGAAGCGAGCAGTTCATGTGAGGAAACCCACCAACATCCCAGAGTTGAAGCTGTTCTGTACAGAGGAACGGGCTAAAATTCCTCCAAGCTGGTGTGCAGGACTGATCAACAGTTACCGCAAACGTTTAGTTGCAGTTATTGCTGCACAAGGGGGTCACACCAGATACTGAAAGCAAAGGCTCACATACTTTTGCCACTCACAGATATGTAATATTGGATCATTTTCTTCAATAAATAAATGACCAAGTATAATATTTTTGTCTCTTTTATTTAACTGGGTTCTCTTTATCTACTTTTAGGACTTGTGTGAAAATCTGATGATGTTTTAGGCCATATTTATGCAGAAATATAGAAGATTCTAAAGGGTTCACAAACTTTCAAGCACCACTGTACATTTCAATAGTATGTACAGTCTACTGTAAAACACTAATATACTGCGGAGCAGTATAATAACAGCACTCATCCCGATGCTTTCTCCTTCTTTAATGTACAGAGTTGTTTCTCCACCATCGTTCACATTTGGGGACCCTGAGCTGATGCCAGTTGACTGCTACACCCAGAAGGTTAATTACACGTTTAAGGTACTGAACCCTTTATGCCAGTAATTATAGTTTTGCACCATGCACCATACCACAGCACCAACCAGAATGCATTTCTCTTGTCAGTCAACCCTTCAGTTCATTTTTTTCCCCCCATAGGCTTTTCAACAATAAAATACACTTACTGGCCACTTTATTAGGAATACCATTACACCTGCTGTTTTATGCAGTTAATGTTCACACATCAGAATGGGAAAAATTGTGATCTCAGTGAAAGTGTGACTATCTTTCACTGTGGTATGGGTGTTTGTTTGAACCAGATGGACTGCTGGTTTGAGTATTTCAGAAACCCCTGATTTCCTGGGGTTTTCACACACAACAGCCTCTAGAGCAGCCTTTCTCAACCGGGGTGCCGTCTGGCTTCATTAGGGGTGCTGTCAAA
This sequence comes from Neoarius graeffei, assembly GCF_027579695.1. Classification (NCBI taxonomy): domain Eukaryota; kingdom Metazoa; phylum Chordata; class Actinopteri; order Siluriformes; family Ariidae; genus Neoarius; species Neoarius graeffei. Next base: position 5,041,403 of record NC_083577.1, read on the forward strand.
AAATTATATATTCTAACATTGAAATAAATAAAATGAATTAAAATTCAAAAAAAACGATAGTTACACTAATGCAGATCATCGCCGCCTCATGCATCATCAAAATTTGTCTCACGGCCCCCTTTCCCATGTCACAACGTCACTGCCGGGGTCAGCGTATGGTCAGCGTGACTGCGTATATTTTATATGGGGGTGCCTTGAGAATTTGCATACTTCTGAAGGGTGCCGTGACTGGAAAAAGGTTAAGAAACACTGCTCTAGAGTTTATACAGATAGAATGGTGCGAAAAACAAAACATCAAGTGAGAGAGCAACAGTTCTGTGGGTGGAAACAAATGCCTCGTTGATAAGAGAGGGTCAGAGGGAAATGGACAGATTGGTTTGAGGAAGGTGCCAGGAAGGATATAGTAATTCATAGCAACTCTTTACAACCGTGGTGAGCAGAAAAGCATCTCAGCATGCAACAGAGAGAAAAGAACACATTGGGTTCCACTCCTGCAGCCAAGAACAGGGATCTCAGAAACAAGAACAAGTTCCTATTAAAGTGGCCGGTGAGTGTATTTGCAATATGCTTCAAAGTAAGACCCTTTGACTGTAGTCAGAGTTATCAGGCCCCCAAAAAATACAGGAAATACTCGAGTCATGTACTGTTTCTGCATCTTGTCATACTAATGAAATGAAAAAAGGCTTGATCTCTATCAGGGGTTTTGACTCGTGAGCAGGGGTTGAAGTATTATGTGGAGTACTTGTCCTTCGCGGGCGGCACGGTGGTGTAGTGGTTAGCGCTGTCGCCTCACAGCAAGAAGGTCCGGGTTCGAGCCCCGTGGCCGGCGAGGGTCTTTCTGTGTGGAGTTTGCATGTTCTCCCCGTGTCCGCGTGGGTTTCCTCCGGGTGCTCCGGTTTCCCCCACAGTCCAAAGACATGCAGGTTAGGTTAACTGGTGACTCTAAATTGAGCGTAGGTGTGAATGTGAGTGTGAATGGTTGTCTGTGTCTATGTGTCAGCCCTGTGATGACCTGGCGACTTGTCCAGGGTGTACCCCGCCTTTCGCCCGTAGTCAGCTGGGATAGGCTCCAGCTTGCCTGCGACCCTGTAGAAGAATAAAGCGGCTACAGATAATGAGATGAGATTTGTCCTTCGCATCTACACTACCGTTCAAAAGTTTGGGGTCACTTTGAAATGTCCTTATTTTTGAAAGAAAAGCACTGTTCTTTTCAATGAAGATCACTTTAAACTAATCAGAAATCCACTCTATACATTGCTAATGTGGTAAATGACTATTCTAGCTGCAAATGTCTGGTTTTTGGTGCAATATCTCCATAGGTGTATAGAGGCCCATTTCCAGCAACTCTCACTCCAGTGTTCTAATGGTACAATGTGTTTGCTCATTGCCTCAGAAGGCTAATGGATGATTAGAAAACCCTTGTACAATCATGTTAGCACAGCTGAAAACAGTTGAGCTCTTTAGAGAAGCTATAAAACTGACCTTCCTTTGAGCAGATTGAGTTTCTGGAGCATCACATTTGTGGGGTCGATTAAATGCTCAAAATGGCCAGAAAAATGTCTCGACTATATTTTCTATTCATTTTACAACTTATGGTGGTAAATAAAAGTGTGACTTTTCATGGAAAACACAAAATTGTCTGGGTGACCCCAAACTTTTGAACGGTAGTGTAATTCTATTAATTTACCAGCCAATGAAGTTTTTTTTTTTTAAATTATTATCTAACTAGAGAGATTGTAGAAGTGCTGTTTTATAAACTGTATCATGTTATATAGTACTCGGGTCCATACTTCATCTCCTTACTTTTCACTCCGATTGCTTTTCTCTCTGGTTCATCTCAATTGTGATTGCTGTAGCGCCTTTCGAACACCTCAGGTCCTTTAAAGTCTTCATGTTTATCAAGAAAAAAAAAAAATGTTCAGCATAATAGATTCCCTCACCTGCTATACTGTGATGCATCCAAAGTGATGCTAAATAAAGTACGATTTACGATAACACATGTTCTGTGACTTACAGGTGATGAACCTCGGTCCCAGTAAAGCTCTCGACGCCAAAGTGGAAATAGACATCCCTCAGGTTCTGGTCCCACATCCGGATCGGCTGATCCGAGTTACAGATTTACAGGTGAGGTGGGAGACGATCGTATAATCCTGTCTGGTTCTAAAACCTCCATCTGGAACACTGATGCACTAAATTTAGAGCTGGTCCTTGTCAGTAGTTGATTTAAGGATTTACGTGCTTGGCATTTGAACATGGAATTTATTTGGCAGAAAGTTTTATCCAAAGTGAATAAGGGTCAAGTTCAAGGGCTCAGCGGGGCTTCTATGGGATTCAAATTCACAACTGTCCAATCAATAGCTCAGAAGCAGAACCACAGAGCCATTGGAAGAGTCAACATCACTACAGGCAGCAGGGGTCCAAGCACTTGCACTGCACGGTTCCCTTATTTGCCAGATGCTGTAATGATTTACGACTGGGACGGTGTCCAATCAATGGCTCAGCTGAACTCATTTATATGCACACAATATTGCAAATTAAATGCTTTTCCTCATACGCAATCATAAACCAGAAAATACTGTACAGGACATACAGGAACGTGAGGTCCTGTTATATTCCTACACCACAGGGCAAAGCTAGAGCAGAGACAGGAAGTAACCTTCCCGTTCAAGACTACAGTGTGAACCACTGTCCTAAAAATAGATAAGAAAATGTGTGTTTCACACTTTACGGTTCATCAACATCTTACTTGATGTAAAATGAATTCTCCTTTGTCATGCAGACAACTCAAGGCCAGTGCCATGTGAAGAACAGCAGCTGGCTGCTGAAGGACGACTGTGACGTTAATAAACCTCCCTTTTATAAAGACCTTGTGTTCTACCTGTCAAAAATCACCAAGCGTACACTGGTATAACTCCGCCTCCTGCATTACGCACCTACACACTTCTCTCAAAAAAGAAATACACACTTCTCTTACACACGTACTGTACACGTTTGTTGTGATTTTGTTCTTCTGCAGTTTTGTGTTCGAGCAGACGGAGCCTGCATGATTATCCAGTGCAGCTTCGGTGACATGGACATGGGCAAAGAGGTCACCATCAATATTGAGTTGGAGCTCAACCCTGCTGTTCTTCAGATCAGCCCCGTAAGCATAACACACAACATGAGTGCACTCAAACTCAACACTAATTCAAACTTAAGAGTTGATATCTCCAACAAAACAGACTTCATGCTCAAACTATAATAAATTTCCTGGTTTCGCAATTGTACTTTTTGACCATATAGGTCACAGTTATAGTTATTTATAATCACGCTATCTGTTATCAGCCAGATGAGGATGGGTTCCCTTTTGAATCTGGTTCCTCTCAAGGTTTCTTCCTCATGTCATCTGAGGGAGTTTTTCCTCATCATCGTCACCTCAGGCTTGTTCATTTGGGATAAACTCATTAGTTCATATTTTTAAATTTTATTTCAGGAATTTATTTCTTAAAGCTGCTTTGCGACAATGTCTATTGTTAAAAACGCTATACAAATAAAATTGACTTAAGATTAAATCAGCTCACCTCTAACTCAATATTAACTCAAACTCAACACTAACTAAAGCCAATTGTGGTGATGATAGCTTTTTAAATTCACTCAAATTCAACATTAACTCAACACCAAGTGAAATTTAAGATCAACTCAAATTCAGCATTCACTCAAACTCAAAAATAACTCAACCTCGACACTAACTCAAGCCACTTCGAGTGATGCTAACTGGTGTAATTAAATTCACTCAAATTAAATATTAATTCAAATGCAGCAATAACTCAAACTCAACACTAACTCAATTACAGTATTTATTCAAACTCAATACCAACTCAAACAAACTCAAGATTGACTGAAAAACAGCATTAACTAAAACCTAACACAACCTCAAACACATTTACTCAAACCCAACACTAACACAAACTGAAAACTAATGCAACTTCATCCCTAACTCAAATCCAACACGAACTCATACTCTATATTAACTTCAATCCAACACTAATTCTTACTCAATATTAACTCAAATCTAGCACTAAGTCATACTCAGTATTAACTCAAATCCAACACTAACTCATACTGGATATTAACTTCAATCCAACACTAATTCATACTCAATATAAACTCAAATCCAACACTAATTCATACTCGATAGTAACTCAAATCCAACACTAATTCATACTCGATATTAACTCAAATCCAACACTAATTCATACTCGATAGTAACTCAAATCCAACACTAACTCATACTCGATATTAACTTCAATCCAACACTAATTCATACTCGATAGTAACTCAAATCCAACACTAATTCATACTCGATATTAACTCAAATCCAACACTAATTCATACTCGATAGTAACTCAAATCCAACACTAACTCATACTCGATATTAACTTCAATCCAACACTAATTCATACTCGATATAAACTCAAATCCAACACTAATTCATACTCGATATAAACTCAAATCCAACACTAATTCATACTCGATATTAACTCAAATCCAACACTAACTCTTACTCGATATTAACTCAAATCCAACACTAATTCATACTCAATAGTAACTCAAATCCAACACTAACACATACTCAATATTAACTCAAATCCAACACTAATTCATACTCGATATAAACTTAAATCCAACACTAATTCATACTCAATATTAACTCAAATCCAACACTAATTCATACTCGATATTAACTCAAATCCAGCACTAACTCATACTCGATATTAACTCAAATCCAACACTAATTCATACTCGATAGTAACTCAAATCCAACACTAATTCATACTCAATATTAACTCAAATCCAACACTAACGCATACTCGATATTAACTCAAATCCAACACTAATTCATACTCGATATTAACTCAAATCCAACACTAACTCATACTCAATATTAACTCAAATCCAACACTAACTCATACTCAATATTAACTCAAATCCAACACTAACTCATACTTAAATGATACAACCTAAAGCAATATTCTGAAAAATACTGAAAGTTCATATTCCTGTTGTTTAGGGGAGACATGCTATAATGCAGATAAACAGCATCATTGCTGTCACATCACCAGTCAAGGACAACAACACCATCGTGCTGAATGACGCCATCAGTGCTGTTGTAAGTCCACCATACAGCAATCTGTTTTTTCACCAGAGTCTACATTTGTTTTAAATGTTTACTTACTGACTGAAAGCATGATATAATGAATGATGATATAAAATGAAAAGAAGGCCAATATTGGCCTGAGGAGATTGAAGATGTCATTTATTCTATCCAGTCCAATGCCACATTCTATACTGCTGTATTTCTGACATTGAGAGACACAAAACAGATCATACTCCACAAAACAGATTGTGATGTTTGAAATGGTAGAAGCTCACAGAGAGTCGATTCATTCACCCTCAGGATGTCAGTTTCGAGTCAGCAACAGTCATTTTAATCTTGTGTCCAAAACACTGGACTTCCTGTTTAGTTATGTACTTAATAATAATAATGTTTCATAACTGATGGGATAAAAACACTGGACTCAATTTTTTTGGATTTTTGAAATTCCAGAGCTATTTGGATTGGTTTTGTTTTTAAGAACTGGCTGACCTTTAACCTCTGCATCCTTACAGGTGAAGCTAGACGCACACAACAGTAAGAAGCTGCCACCGGTTGTGGCGCAGATAATCATTGGGTTCAGTTTGTGTCTGGGCCTGACCATCTTTGGCATGCTGGTCTTCTGCCTCTGGAAGGTGAGGAATACTGCTTGCAAGCCCCATTCCAGACTAAAGCAGGACAGAACTGAAGTGCAATGCAAAAAAAATAATAAATTAAAAAAAAAAAAACATTCACTCAGATACAGGCCAAGCACTTCAGTTAATGTTTACATCAAACATCAGAAGAATGAAGAAAAAGTGTGATCTCTCTGACTTCGATTGTGGACAGTATTTCAGAAACTGCTGATCTCTTGGGGTTTTTCACACACAATGGTCTCTAGAGTTTACACAGAATGGTGTGAAAAACAAAAAAACATTGAGTTGAGTGAGCAACAGTTCTGTGGGTGGAAACAAACGCCTTGTTGATAAGAGAGGATGGAGGTAAATGGACAGATCGGTTCAAGTTGCCAGAAAGGATATAATAACTCATATAATCACTCTTTACAACCGTGGTGAGCAGAAAAGCATCTCAGCAAGCACAAAACTTCAAACCTTGTGTTGGATGACATACAACAGCTGAAGACCACATCAGATTCCACTCCTGTCAGCCAAGAACAGGCTAGTATACTGGTAGGTCCAGACTGCTGAAGGTTTCCAACAACTCTTTGAGACCGTAGTAGTTGCAAGTGAAAGACTTGGTCTCAAAGTCAATACCAAGAAGACCAAATATGAGCGTATCAAAATCTGTGCCAGAGTTCGAACCTGCTTGTAACCTCAAGCAGGGGGATTAGGGCATTGAGCAAATATCATCCTTCACCTAGTAACTTCAGATGGCTGTTGCAAAAACGAAATACGCAGGACAATTGTGTTAGCTAAAGATGCTTTCAACAAAATGAAGAACTTGTTCACAGACAGAAAACTATCAACTGTGCTAAAAAAAAAAAAGCCTTCTCAAAACCTTCATGTGGTCCGTGTTATACAGATGTGAGTCGTGGACCTTCACAGCAGAAATGCGGCAGAATATTGCAGATGTGGATATGTGGTTTTATCGGCATATGCTCAAGATCTCGTGCATGAATAGAATTACAAATGAACAAGTTCTCCAATGCGTAGACCAAAAGAGAGAACTCCTGACAACTGTCGAACGATGCCAACTTAAGTTTATTGGGCATTACATAAGGACACGATGACTAGAAAGAAGTGTGCCTCGAAGGAAGAATTGATGGAAAAAAAGCCCAAGATCATCAAAGAAGACTTTACTTGCAGAACTTCCAACCCAACCTCAAAACTGCAAGTGTGCTCTGGAGCACTGCTAGAAATCGAGAGAAGTGGCACTACATCACTCGAACATGGTTCGTCTCAAGCCCGGATTGGATTCGGCAGTGACGATGACGACGATAGGTCCAGACTCTTCACAACTGAACACTAGCTGACAGGAGTGGAACCTGCTGTGGTCTTCTACTGTTGTAGCCCATTTACAGATCAGAGGAGAATGACCAGACTGGTCTGAGATGACAGGAAGTCTCCACTAATTCAAACAATCACTCTTTATAAACGTGGTGAGCAGAAAAGAGAACAGCATTATCTGAAATACTAAAACCAGCCAGTCTGGGACAAACATCATCCATGCCATGGTTAAAGTCACAGAGAGAGATCACACCTTTTCCTCCTTCTGATGTTGGATGTGAACATTAACTGAAGCTCTTCACCTGTATCTGTGTGATTTTATGCATTATGCTGCAGTCACACATATAAACACATTTCAGAGTAACATGCTGCCATCCAGACAAAATCCTTTTCAGGGAAGGCCTTCCTTCTTTCAGCAAGACAACGCCAAACCGCTTTCTGCACGTATTAAAACTGCATGGCTCTGCAGTAAAAGAGTCCGGGTGCTAAACTGGCCTGCCTGCAGTCCAGACCTGTCTCCTATTTAAAATATTTGGCTCATTATGAAGCGCAAAATACAACAAAGATGTGAGACCCCGAACTGCTGAGCGACTGAAATTGTATATCAGGCAAGAATGGGACAACATTTCTCTTTCAAAACTACAGCAGTTAGCCTCCTCAGTTCCCAAATGTTTACAGAGTGTTGTTAAAAGTAGAGGTGATGCCACACAGCGGTAGACACGCCCCTGTCCCAACTTTTTTGAAATGTGTTACTGCTGTTAAATTCAAACCGAGCATACATTTTTCAAATAGCAATAACATTTCTCAGTTTCAGCATTTAATATGTTGTCAATGAAATACAGGGTTTCCATGATTTGCTAATTATCGCATTCTGTTTTTATTTACAGTTTACACAGCGTCCCGACTTTTTTTGGAATTAGGGATGTAGAGAAGTGTATGATCAGGAAGGCAGATAGATTTAAATAAATAAATAAATAAATAAATAAATAAAATGGCAACATGTCAAGTTTAGGGTTAAAATGATTTAGACTGGCCGGCACGGTGGTGTAGTGGTTAGCGCTGTCGCCTCACAGCAAGAAGGTCCTGGGTTCGAGCCCCGTGGCCGGCGAGGGCCTTTCTGTGTGGAGTTTGCATGTTCTCCCCGTGTCCGCGTGGGTTTCCTCCGGGTGCTCCGGTTTCCCCCACAGTCCAAAGACATGCAGGTTAGGTTAACTGGTGACTCTAAATTGAGCGTAGGTGTGAGTGTGAATGGTTGTCTGTGTCTATGTGTCAGCCCTGTGATGACCTGGCGACTTGTCCAGGGTGTACCCCGCCTTTCGCTCGTAGTCAGCTGGGATAGGATCCAGCAACCCTGTAGAACAGGATAAAGCGGCTACAGATAATGAGATGAGATGATTTAGACTGATAAATCTTTGCATATAACCAGTCTTTATGAAACTTCTTTTTCCCCAGGCTGGCTTCTTCAAGCGGAAATTGAAAGAGAAAAAGGAGAAAATAGATCGTGACAGCTGGGACTACGTCCCCAAGAACGAGAGCTTTTCATAAAACACGGAATAACTTCAGAGAGTGAAGGTGTCCAGGGAGACAAAACAGGAATAATATGGACAGAAACACATCATGGACTTTACGCAGTGTGGACTTGATGTTCCAGACTGGGAGTTTGATCAACGTGGCTGTGCGGCCTGTGAGACTGCACCAGCGAGACTGTATTCAGGACCAAACCAAATGCACTTTTGATGGCGGGAGAACCGAATTGCACATGCGTGACGGGACTGAGATTTCTTGTCCTGGGTGATGTGGACGGACAGTGTCTCAGTGTCTGCTGTAAAACGGAAACCCTGCACCACTGAGCAATGGTTGAGTCCAGACTCAGGTGTCAGGAGTTCCCCTGTGGATTAGAAATGCAACAAACAGAGTTTACGCTGAAGGGAAACGCTGAGCTTTCCCTCCCTCACTCTCCTGTCTCATTTCATCACTTCATGTTCTCTCTCTCTCTCTCTCTCTCTCTCTCTCTCGCTCCATCCATCACATTTGCTTCTTTTTTTTTGCATCCAGCTTTCATATACGCTTCCCCTCCCGTCATATCCTCCTTCCAGTCCTTTCCTTTGTCTCTCTCTTTCTCTCTCTCCGTCTCTGTCTCCTGCTGTTGGGTGGAATGGTAAAGAGTTTGGATGGAGACGGTGAGGAGACACCAGATGGAAGGAGCGAGTGTGTATTGGCTCACAGCCACTGAAACAGCGCTGTAGACGAATGACGAGACTGATGTGTACCTGGCACACAGCCATCGAGAGAGAGAGAGAGAGAGAGAGAGAGAGTTGAAAAATAGAGTTGAATGAATTACACACTGCAGTGTGTCACATATTAAGTGTGTGTGTGTGTGTGTGTGTGTGTGTGTGTGTGTGTGTGTGTGTGTGTGTGTTGCTGTTCAGGGAGTCACACGCAGAGGCACATTCCATTTCTGTTTCAAATCACTGTGTTTATTAAATGAACGAATAGAATTGTGTAACTTTTATTTTCAGAGCAGCAGATGTGTGTGTGTGTGAAGTGCTGATTGTGTGTGTGTGTGTGTGTGTAAAGAGGCATTTGTCCCTGCATGTCCTCTGCTGTTATTTAAGTACTGATGCACTGGACTGTATTGTGTGTAATATGTGTGTTTTAATTAAACTAAAAGACTTTTCTATTTACTGATGAGCCTGAGTCAGTCTGTCTCACTCTCTGTCTCACTCTCTATCTCACATTTGACTCCATGACCTTCAATGACGTCTGTGTCTCTTTGGGCTGTGCTTTAACTGAAAGGACTATGGCTCACTAGTTTATCGGCTTACCTGAGGAAGGATGAACGAAACTAACGAACAGCTCCACTACTTTTCACTCAATAAGTCCAACTCGCAAGTTACACAGATGCCCCTTTTCCACCAACAGGGAACGGGTTCTGTTCTGGTTCGTGCGCCAAATTTTGAACCGTTCAGAGCATTTCGACAATTGGTTCAGAAGCTGAAAAGCTGTTTCTAAACTGGAACCAATATATAGCTGGTTAGCTCATCCAGCCGTAGGCCAGGTCAGATGAGTTTATGCGATCATGCATTGTCCGTCTGTTGTCATCCGTCCACAATTTACAAAAATCGCTACTCCTCCTACAGGATTGATCAAATTTCAATCAAACTCACATGTAATGTTACCCAGGTGGGTGTGCATAAAAATTGTCAAGATGGTGGCGCCACCTGTCATAGTTACAATTTTATGGGTGTCTGAAATTTTTGGGTGACTCGTCACATTAAAGTGCATATCACGGGTAAATTCAGAAGCAAGATCAATGTAATTCTCCTATTTTATATTAAACTTTGGTCAAATATCTGTCACATTT